>NC_052355.1:48524998-48754127 GCF_009727055.1 Benincasa hispida | reverse complement strand
ACGAGTGTAATGAAACTCTACCCACCCCCCACGACAAACATGGAACCTCCCGAACATCAAAAACACATAAATATCATAAACAAGGATCAATACACATAAAACTCAAACTTTGTTCCCAAAATAGTTTAAACCAATCTCAACTCACCCCCCACAACACATTAGAACTTCATAAACATTCATAAATACACAAGAACTCCAAGTTCAATGACAAGACGAGTGTAATGAAATTCTACCCACCCCCACGACAAACATGAAACCTCTCGAACATCATAAAACATATAAATTTCATAACGGTAGGATAGCACATCAAAAAACACACAAAACGACAAAAAGCACATCTAAATCCAGTTATTTGGCTACCATAACTGCAGAGTAGCTAACAATTCTTTATCATAAAGCTACTTAAGACATAACTACTTTGCTACCATAACTACAGGATAGGAACATATTAGACAACTAAATAATGTGGTAATCATACCTAATTCGATGGGTCTCCTCTCTGTGATCGTATCATGTCTTTAATCATTTTTTTCATTTCTTCCATTTGTCTTGCATGATCCTCTTTCATTTGTTTCTGAACATCTTCAAGTTCCTTAATTCTCGACTGAGACTGTTCGAAATTAGCTCTCAATTCCTCCACATCTCTCCATTCCTTGAGTAGATGACGAGTTTGATGAGATGCTACCCCTTTTTAATTTAGGCTTAGGGTCCAACGCCGCTCGACGGGCGTTAGGAGATCGGAGTTCTAGTTAGAGTATGGCGTCGAGAGTTTTATTCGAGGGGAGTTCCAATTCCCTTGAAACTCCCAACGCCTATTTTGTTCGTAGGGAGTTCTCGGGGAACTCCCAACGGTTCTTTACTACGAGGAACTCCCAACGCCATTTTACGTCGTTTGTTTCCCGACAACCGAATTTTCGACAATCGATTTAGGCATCGGGAGAACTCATTTTTCTTGTAGTGAAGGGGAATTTGGTTGCGTTTTTCTTGCAATTAAAATGTGCAGAAAGTAAACTTGCATGAAAGTAAGTGATAGTGAGAGAGATTTGTGAAATTATGATTAAAAAGGCTTAGCTCGGGTTTTTCGAAGTTTCCGATTATACTTCTTGCCTAAGTCTAGTCAAATTGATTAAAAAAGCTAATCAACTGTCCTAATTAACTAATTAGCCAACATGAGTTAATGAATCCATACTATACACTTGAACTAATTGCATTAAGTTTTAGGGATTATGCTAGGATCAAACTCTAACCGTAAATGCCATCATTAGCAAGCCAATGTGATTTTCCTCCAGGTTGATTAAAGCAATGTTCATTATTGGTCAACTCATAATAAACAAGTTAATCTAACTTATTGCTACTTGGTGATTTAGGGACTTGATGAAGTTTAAATCAATAGCAACTAATCATGCAATCTAAATTAGTTTTCAAACAATTTATAGATAAAGTGATTAGTAAATAATTCATTTAAGAGAGAAAATCTATAGTTTAAGATGAATAATAAGTCTCACAAATTAATCTAAAAGGGAAAAATCTCTAAATCTAATCTAGAACTACTTACTCTAGTGAAGAATCATCTTTTTATTCAGTCAGGAGAAGTTCCCAAATAATAGTACAGGCCAAAGAGGAAAATGAGAGGAGAATATTGCAGAGAAAATAGTGTGGCAAGCTTGATTCTTTAACCTGAAACGAAAATTGCTTTATAAAATTCGTCGGAGCATCGCGGCTTTAGGCCTTTTGTCGTAGGGCCTTGCTGGAGTGTTGTGGTGCCTTGGCATTCACACATGCAACAATCTTCGGAGCACTACAATGCTATAGGATAGTGTTACAACGCTCAACGCATCCGAGCCTACTATTTTAGTCGTTGCGCGGTGCCTTCCCTTAAAGGAATTTTCATCTTTTCTTATCCGATTGATGTATTTGAGTTTCGTTTTAGTCCGTTTTAGCTCCATTTTGACCTTAACATTTGATTCTAGCTCTTTGATGCCAAATATTGTAAATTCACTAAGTAAATGCATAAAACTAAGGAACGATCTTGAATTAAGCGGAGCAAGATAGCACATTTTCGATGCTTTATCAGGTTGAGATTCCCAAAAATAAGTTTTGAAATGAACAACTACATATATAAAATAGTTTATGAAAAATTCTAAACAGGAAAACTCATTTGACTTTCACATGCTTTTAATGGTAAATTTGTAATTTTGGGAAGAAATATGACTTGCAAACAAAGAAAAAGAAAACTAGTGTAGTATCCATTACAAGTCCTTTGATGGTCAATATTCAACAAAGGGTTAGAGAAAGCTAATAGTAGGAAGAGCTCTTAGTTTTCATGGTTCTATGGTGATCTCTTATTTACATATGAGAGAACCCTAGGATTCCTAATTCGAACGGGGCAAAAAGATGCCAATTCGAGTAAATCATAGAGGCTCGAGCGTGGCCATGGGAAATGGGCCCCAGGGGAAGTGGATGGCTTCAACCTCGCCTTCCTAATTCGAGGTGAGTCTATTAGGCCACTCAGCCCAAAATAGCTTCCCTTCTCGTGGTCTCATCCTCTATTGGCTCGTTTCTTACACCTCTTTGGCCTGTACGTAATGATTGTATTTGAATTTTAACTTTTGTTCCTCTCTTTCAAATTTGTAACTCTGGATTCAAAATAACCCAAAACATAAATTATAAAATTTCATATGTCATAATTACTTTTTTATAAAAATAGTAGATAAAAAAAGAAACTGTTATTAAATAGAGATGAAGTATTGAATAAAATTGTTAATAATTTTTCATGTGCCAAAATATTGGAATTTCTTTTGGAAACACAATAAAAAAAAAAAAAAAATCAAACACCAAAAATTTAAGGACGCTGCCTTGCCAACACGTCTAGTGATTGATAATTGACTTCTCAATTCGTTCAAGGAATTTTTTCTATCTATGAGCGGTAAAGTTTAAAGTTTTAAAAAGAAGGAAAGGGAGTTGCTTTACAGTTGGAGGACAACAATGGGAAATCGCAACCAAAATTCTTTCAAATCAGGGTCCCTGTCAACATCTCATACGGCTGCTTTGAATTGAGGACACCTTAAGGCCACATCATCCTGACCTCTTCGATCTTTTATTTTCTTAGTGGAGTTTAAATCTCTTTCATGCTATTTGTTCGTTGTTAAGAATTAAAATATTCATGCCAATTTCAACGTCTAAATTTTATGAATATATCTACAAATTTTTTTGGTCTAATTTCTTTATTTTTTTTAAGTCTGGAAATATTTCGTCATCATCCTTAATCTTTTGAATTTTGTTTTAATTCATATCTTAGATTTTAGAATGTTACCATCATTAAGATTTGAATTTTATTTCAATGAATATTATTATTAGTATTTGAATTCATATTAGACTATGACATTTTTTTTATGTTTTACAAATATTTATAAAAGATATTGAGTATATTAATACATTTTAGACATCATGCCAACCTCTTTGATTTATTGATATATCGACGAATATTTTAGTCCTTATTTAACAACACATTTAAAAATAAGTAATTGTTTTAAATTACAAAACTGTTACAAATATTATCAAATATAGCAAAATGATGCCTTTAATGATATATAGATATTTATCAGTATCACTGACTATCAGTATCTATCTCTATCTATCACCATAGATACGACATTTTGCTATATTTGTAAAAAAAAAAAAAAAATTGATTAGTTTTTTATATTTGAATTATATAGAATCAACCATTTTTTTTCTAATATGACGTGTCAAACTGCTATATAGAAATATATATTATTGTATTACTATAAAATAGCGAAACCTTTTCTAGAAATTGGGACCATCTATACCATGAATTATTTTTCAAAAACAAAATAAATATATAACTTATTACACACGAAATACAAGTAGAAAAAAATTCAAAAACATATTAGCTAGACCTTTTTTAAAACACAAAATTTTTCCAAAGGTGATAAATTTGGAAGACTCGAAACTCCTAGAGTGATCAAATGACTCCACAATTTAAAGACTATTCGATCCAAAATGTAAATGTTGAATTGGGTTAGTTTTATTTTTTTATTGGGTTAGGTTAAATTTTTTCTATTTTTGTTGGATTGCGGATTACCTTAAAAGAAATTTGGATTGATCCAATCCAATCCGAATTATATATATACTTTGTTTAAAATTTGATTACCTTGTATTGATTAATATATGTATTTTTAATATTTTTCTTTTAAGGTTGTTATGATATTTTTTTAGAATAGATGATATTATTATACAACAGCAAAAAAGATCCCAGATCAAGGCATCAACGCAACAAAACACAAGCAAAGACAGGGCAACAAAATGCAAACAAAACCAACAAGATAAAACCTGAACATAACAAAAAAAAAATCCCAAACACCAGGGAGAAAGCGAGAGAAGAGAGACACAACAGCAAAACAGAGAGCAACAACAAGTTCAAAAAGAAGGAAGAAAAGCAACCGAAACATGCTAGATAAGACCAAGAAGATCAACCTGACAGGAAGCAGCACGAGCACAAACCGTAGAGACCATAAATATCATAGATATTTGTTATTTAAAATTTAAATTTTACGAGATTTTATTTATTAGTCAGTCATGTGACGTAGATAAATTTACATATTTTTAATTTTAAAAAATAAGTTGTAACCCGACAACCCAACCCAAATTTTAAGGGTTGGGTGGGAGACTTTATTTGGGCCTAGTGGATTATCAACTCAACCAATGAATTTTTGGATTGGTCCAAAAAACACCTTCAATCCAACCCAACTTAACTCTTAAAATTTAGGTTATTATTAATTTTTATTAGTTTAAAATACTTAGATTTATCTACAACACAGGTATGATATTTAAAATTTCAATAATTTCAAATGTTAGATACCAAATATCGTTGATATCTATTATACACTTTAAACAAAGGCAAACATTTTTAAAAGAAAATTATTAAATATTTACAATTTCATCCATCTTAAAATAAATATTTTTTTATTAATATATATATGTAATTCAGGTTGGGATGGATAAATCCATTTTTTTTTTATTCAATCATAGATCTAACTCAATCCAACAAAAACATAAAAAAAAAAATTTAATTCAATCCAATCTAAAGACAAAACGAACTCAACCCTACCCTTACCATTTGACTTGGATAATCCAGGTCCAAGACACTTAAATACCCCTACAAATATGTATCTCTTGAGAAATAAAAAGAGAATTAAAAAATCAACTTAAATTACATATTTCAATCGTATATTTCTTTAATGTCTTGTTTATTTAATTTATTACTCCAACAAATTTTAATCATATTTCTCGATTTTAAAATTCGTGCATATTATAAATATCAAATGAGAAAATATGTATCCGTGTCCCTTTGGATTTTTAAATTTAGATGAAGTAGTAGTATGATGTCATGTCACCAATTACATCTTCTTTTCTTTTTTCTTTCTTATTCTTCGCATAACTAATTGATCTTCAAATTCATCAAACTTAGTCCTCCTGTCACCATAAATTTGAAGAAAAAAAAATTCCCACATTTCAATTTTGTTAAATGATGTTCAAAACGTAATGAGAAGAATCTTATTCAAATCTAAAGGACAACTTTTTAGAATTTAGTTGATTTTGATATATTTAGTTATAAAATTCAAGGGTATAAGATGGATCACATGTTTTTCTACTCTAATCTCGTTTCTTTTTTAATTTAAAGAAGATAAACACAAATAAATAAATAAATAAATATAAATTATACTTTAAAATCAGCATATTTTCTTCATAAAAAACAATATGTTGTATCGAAGGGATATGCATTCAATTTAAAAATATAGTTACAATTAAGCGTCATACTTATCACTAAATCATCTCTCAAAAAAAAAAAAAAAAACAAACAAACAAAAGAGAGAAAAAGAAAAACAAAAGTCATCGTGAAATAAAAGACATATCATATAAAAGGTTAAGAAGTTGGATTAATTTATTTTATTATCAATTTAAATTTTGGAAGGGTGGACCGGGCTGCTGAGCATATCCGGCATTATCACCTTATCCTCTTGAGGAGAGGATCATACGCCATGTTGGAAATGAAATCCACAAATTGACAAATTATTTGTTTTCCCCAATTTTAACCCTTTATCTTCCACGAAAGGCATTGAGTGAGAATCATTTTTTTTTAAAATAATAATTGGCTTATTTTAGAAGAGATTCTCCCGACGTTTAAAATTATTTTTATCGTTTTTTAAATAATTTATACCATTCTTTTGATTATTCAAAATTAATTTTCATATTGTGATTATAAGTATAAAATTAAACATTAAATTTATTTTGTATAAATAAATTTTTTATTTGGAGTGATTTTCCTAATTTCAAAATCACTCCTAAACATGTACTATATGTCAAAAGTGGATTCAACACCACAATAGTTTGTATGTACTTTAGTTTGCAATCATTTAATATCTAATTACCTAATAGTCGAGTCACAGTAGTTTATACATAAATTTTATGAGTCGTGTTTGAGAGTCGTAGAGAGATAGGACAAACCCATGGAGGCCCTAGGAGAGAGCTCAAATGACCTATAAGGAGAGCCTAGAGAATCCATGGGAGAGCCTAGGAGAGCTCATCAAATGACTCATAAGGAGAGCTTAGTGCAGCGAGCTCAAAGAATCCACGAGAAAACCTAGTAGAGCTTAGAGGACCCATGGAAAAAGCCCATAATGGAGCTCGATGGAGCTCGATAGACTTGAGGAAAGAGCCTAAGAGAGTTGCAGTACTCATGGAAAAAACCCAGAGGGAGCTCATAGAACCCATAGAATATCCTAATGAAGGTTAGAGGATCTATGAGGGAGCCTAGTGGAGTTCAGATGACCATTGCTTTGTGGAGCTTAGAGCACCCATGGGAAGAGTTTAGAGTGAGCTAAAATGACCCATGAGGAGAGCCTAGAGTGGAGTTAGAGAACCCATGAAAAGAGTTGTGAGTTTAGAGGACTCAAGGAAAAACCTAAAGTGAGCTTAAAGAACCCATGAGAACTTAAAGGAAACACAGAGGACTTATGGAGAGCATAGAGGGAGCTCTTATAAGTCACATGAAGAACCTTGGAAAACTCATGAAATACGAGTAGTAGAGTTTGAAATTGTCCAGATTCTCAACAAACGAGTTATAAAGGAAATGTTGAGAAATTGAGTGGGTGGTAAATTTAAGCATTAGTTACGATGATGGGTGTAACTGCCTAACGAGTATTAACTCAATGATTCCAATAATTAGAATGGGACATTATGAGTCCAAATGTTAGTTACGCTTTACTATCCTATATAAACGACTAAAACCATTGGTTGAAAAGTTACTTAAAATTCTCTACTATTTTCTACTATCAAGTTACTCACAAACTTGAAACTGACGTAAGCATCAGAATATGTATGGTTG
This sequence comes from Benincasa hispida, assembly GCF_009727055.1. Classification (NCBI taxonomy): domain Eukaryota; kingdom Viridiplantae; phylum Streptophyta; class Magnoliopsida; order Cucurbitales; family Cucurbitaceae; genus Benincasa; species Benincasa hispida. The sequence continues at coordinate 48,746,722 of NC_052355.1, read as the reverse complement.
GACATAATAATAATACCCAGTTTTCTTTGTCTCGTAGACACTTGAATTATTTTTTCTTATAATATAAATTTACAATTGATTATTTTTTACCATGAATAGATAAAAATCTGATTAAATCTTTAATAATTATTTTTCACCATAAAAAGTACATCATTTAGAAGATTAAACTTGCAAATTTAAAGTACATAGAGAAACTAAATTGTAAATAATATATAAAAAAAAAACGTTTTCTAAAACTAAAAGTAAGAGAAAAAGGGAATATAAATGGAATACGGCCGAAAATAAAAAGGAGAGAATGAAAATAGAATAGACCAGAAAATAACAAGAAAAAAGGAAAAAGTAAGATAACCATTTTGCATTGGGGAAAGGGATACGTGGTAAAAGTACTTGGGAGCTTTAAAGATCTCTTTCACACGTGGCATTGGGCCCACAAGGAGGAGTAGATGTACAGTAATGCTGACGCGGTAGTGTCGAGGATGCAACCATTCATCCATCCACGTCGAAGGGTTTGGGGTTCGTTTGCGACAGTCAATTTGTCATTTTGGTTCGAACTTTTTCAAAACGTACGAATCACACGTGTCAGTATCGAATCTGGATGTCCATATTATTTATGTGGTATATTCCTTCTTGGGAGAAATATAACGTGAAGTAGATGTACCAAAAACGTCCGGTACTATGAAGTATGAATAGTGGTATTGATGGAGTGAGTATAATTTAATTTGACCATATGTTTTGGTTCGTATTTATTCAAATTTATGGACAAAGTTGAATAATGATTATAATATTTTTTAGAAATTAATTGTTACACCAAAAGAAATTATCACTTTTTTAACAACAATTTAAAAACTTTTAAATTGCTTTAGAATACATTTTTATTTCAAAAATATTTTTTTAAATATTTAAGAAGCAAATCCAAATAAGTCCATAATATCTTGTCCCATAGATAATAATTTCATTTTTAATTTTATGCTTTTGAATTCTTTTAAACTTTTTCATTTTTTTAATATTTTTATATGCTTTAGATAAATGTTTGAATTCCGTAAAAATTTAAAACAAAAACTTGTTTTTCAAATGTTCACTTTTTAATTTTTAAAATTTGACTTGATATTTTTAAAGATAAGTAAAAAATGTACAATAACTTTAAAGTGGAAGCTGAAAGTATTGCTTATGAACTTTAATTTCAAAAAAACAAAAAGTTTTTGTTTTTTGATTTTTGGTTTTTGAAAGTTAAGGTAATTTTTCTCGTTTTCTTACAATAATTTGCATCTTTCTTAATTATAATAGTTGAATTCTTTAGCCAAATTTTACAAGTTTTTAAAAACTACTTTTTTAGTTTTCAAAATTTGACTCGATTTTGAAAATATTGGTCAAAAATAGATAATAAATAACGAAATTTATAGGTGAAATGGATGTTTATAAACTAAGTTTTCAAAAACAAAAAACAAAAAACAAAATGATTACGTCTAAATGGTTATTATTAGAATCTCAACTATTTGAATTCCTAGCGGTTTTAACCTTAACCATCTTTAGTTATTAGATTTAGATTAAAAGTAAAATTACGATTTTAGTCACCGATCTTTTAGGTTGATATATTATTTTGTCTCTAATCTTTGAAATTATAAAATGGATCTCCGAATTTTTAATATTAATGTCTAATTAGTCAATAAACTTTAAAATGTGTCTAATAAGTGTTTAAACGTTAAACCTTCAATCTTATGTCCAATCGATCACTTAATTTTCAATTTCATGTCTAGTAAATCTTTGATCTATTTGGCACAAAATTGAAAATTTATGGTTTTATTAAACATAAATTTCAATTATATATAGGATAGATCAGTTGATTTTTAAAATGTTAAATTAAAAATTTAGTACATAAGGAATTTATTATATTATACACTTGATCACATAAATTGAACAGGTGAAATTAATAAAGTGTTAAAACCAACTTGAATGTGCTCAACTGAGTAACACATTATTTTTTCATCAACCTAACAGTAGCCAAAATGAGTATAGCTCATAACAAGTATGTGGTTCGAATATCTCTACTCTCAATTATATTGAAAAAAAATGTAAAGAGATAAATTTTCAATTTTTTTACCCAAAAGCAACACAAAAAAAAAAAAAAAAAAAAACCCAATCTCTCTCTGCTTTTTTCTTTTTCTTTTACTGTTTTGAAATTTTCATGAATTCAACCATAAGAAAATTCTGAATTTTTTTTCCTTATGTCTTGAGTCTAGTTTCTATTTAGTCCTTAAATTTTAAAATGTAACACATTTGGTTTTTATATTTATTTTATCTTTGAGGTTTGAGTTTTATTTCAATTTGATCCCTAAGTTTCAAGAATTTATATTTTTAACCGCACTTTTGTATTAAATACTAATTTTCAATAATTTTTTACTAATTAATTAAAAATAATCATAAAATAAAATTTTAAATTTAATTTTAAAAGTAATAGAAAATAGTGAAATTTAATTAATTATAATTCTTTTAATGATTTTTAATTTATTAACATAACCTACCACTAAAATGAAAAATAGTGTCTAATGAATAATCAAGGTTAAAAGTGTAAATCTTGAAATACAATGATCAAATTGAAGCAAAAAGAGTAATATTGTAATATTTTAAAATCTATGGATTAAATTTAAACCAAATTCAAAACGTGTAATATTTTAAAATATAAGGATTAAATAAAAATCAGATTCAAAATCTTGGAAGAAGATAGTTTTTCAAATTCTAAAAAATATCCTCGAATTACACTAAAATTGACCAGGTTCTTACACTTGGTTTTTAGAAGATGGTCGTAGATTTTGATCGTCGAAACGATACTGTTGTCTCCCAAATACGTGATTTCAAAATTAATTCATAGTATGTATATCTTATTGTTCTATTTGACAACCATGAAATACAAAAACCAAACTTATCTCTCATTTTAATGGAAATGAACTTGTTTCAAATAAGCAAATCCCTTTTTTTTAGAATTTTAAAATAAGGAAATCTTGTAATGCAAACCATCTTTAGACATCATATCTTTTCTTTACTAAAATATGGATCAAAATATTCTTTTCAATTTCACTATGAGCCTTTCTTTTACCGAGAATGAAAAACACGTTAATTCAAATTTTATATCTAATAAATGAAATGTTTATAAAATTTAAATCCGAATTTCCGCAAAGACAAGTTTGATACAACATAAAAAGTTCTTTAAAAAAAGTTTATACCACTAAAAATATACTATCTTTCTCCGTTTAATTCGAAATTGTTTCTAGATTTTACGTATTTATTTGACTATTTTATAGGTTTTGGGCACTTAAGAGGTAGAGTCGGACGTTAGTGGCGAAATGGAGTTAAAACGGGCAGAAATAAAGCTTAGTTGCATCAATAAGAAAAGAGAATGCAGAGATTATGAGCTTTTCCTCTGCTTGTCGACTCCGGAGTTCATTCACATGAAATTCCCATAACAATTTTTATAAATATATATGTTAGCCACCTAGGTTGTCTAGCTGTGTTTCTAGCCTTTTTCACCGTTTTCTCTCATCTTTTCTCCCACTTTCTGGTCAGTGCATGTATTGAAACTCCTCTCCCTTGATCAGAATGTTGATTATGAGCTAAGATGACATTTTCTATCTTAGACATTGAATAGACTGTTAGAGAATATGCCACATCAGCGACCAAGGAGAAATCAAGAAGACACATTAACTGAAGATTACCATGTCACTGAGGTAAGTCATGAAGGATTATTCTTTTATTGCTCCAGATTTCTGTTAGGATTGGGTGATAACAAACAAATATTATTTCTTCATGTATTGGACCGTGTGTCCTCATTTTATTAGATGTTTGGTATATAACTTTTTAATTCTTTGAATCCCTAAAATAGGGAACAATGTATAAATCGGGCATGCTGCCCCTTTCCAATGTAAGAAATGAATACAAAGAGGCAAAGTTGAAAATTTCTTTATCTATCATCTAGTAATTTGATTCCATAGTGTACAACGATCAGCTAAACGACTGAATACATCGTTCAACGTTTAGCGTTCAATGTCCATCGTGTACAACAAAAAGGTAGACGATAGTCTCTATCGTGTAGCACTCAAATCTTGTCGTATACTATGAAAAGGTAAACGACCGCCTCTATTGTGTAGAGTACGAATCCTGTCATATACAACGATAAGGCAAATGATAACTCATTTTACTATCGTGTAAGCTCCGAGGCTTCATCGTGTAGTACGACGAGGTAAATGATAAGATTTGTCTTTACATCGTTTAACCACCGGACTCTATCATACATAACGAAGAGGTAAACGATATTGTTTCCATCTCTTTATTTATTTAACTTGGTATCAGAGCAGCTATGGCAAATGCCACTATCACAGGATTCAATAAGACTACTAAAACGTCGAAGTTCAGCACACCTTCTCTTAATCAACTGCTAAATCAAATAACTAGCACCAAGTTGGAGAAAGATAACTTTATGTTCTGGAAGACGCTAGCTTTTCCAATCCTGAAAGGATATAGACTTGAAGGTCATCTGTTCGAAGCTAAGGTATGCCCTCTTATGTTCATTGTGTCTACTTCATCAGCGGCTGAACCTGGTGAAGCAAACTCGCAAGCCTCGGAAGGAGCTTCGAGCTCACCTGCATAAAGTCCCAGAACCCACTGGATGAAGCTTGGGTTACAGCAGACCAACTATTGTTAGGGTGATTATACAACTCAATGACTCTAGAAGTTGTTGTACAGCTGATGGGGTACGATAGTGCTAAGAGTCTATGGGATTTTAATGACGGGCAGAAATGCATGTCATTATAGGCCTTTTATTTAGAATTATGAGGGTTGTTAAGTAGAATATGCGGCGATTATTAGGAATTCATGAGAAAACGAGTTTGCGTCGATCGACATTAAGAATCTGGACTAACCCACTATTGTGCGTTATTATGCATTCAATTGTTTATTTTTGTAGCTAACGCAGGAAGCGGCCGCATATGCAGAAGTCGGGCTATCGCAAAGACGATCGCATGCGGGGAATCTCTCCATCGCAAAGACAGATGCATACGTTCGATGCATGGATGTTGCGGCCATCAACCGCATGCATCCATCGAATGGAAGTTGTGGCTGTCAAGTGAATACGGTCATTGCAGAGAGATTGCGGCTATAGAATAATAACCATAATAGAGGGATGACCACAAGGGTGGTGGAATGCGTTGATACTCCAAAAACAAAGCATGATCGCATACATCGGAAGTATCAAAAGATGATGTTGACATTTTACCTACCATACTGTTAGCAGTAGAGATTTAGAAAAGGACCATCGCACCGTGAGTGTCATATTCAATGCAGGTCCATAAATGTTGCCAGCGATCAAGCTCTATAAAGTGTGAGAAGATAGCTTGGAGTTCTTTATCCCCTTAACCATTCCGAGTGATGACCGGAGCCTTCACCAGAGTTAGAGCTCGAGAGAGTCTACTCCACCGCCTATCCATGGCACCACCGGCAACCTTGACACACATCTGATGGAAGCAAGACATTGCTTCCATCTAGCCCTCCATTTCTCTTCTATCTTTGTATTGTATTACATTTTTGCTTAAGGAATTAATACATTTAGTGATCAATGCATTTTTACATTTTCCTACGATTCTATCTCTATCTTCATTTACTTAGCATCCTTTACTTTCATTGCATCACTGAGTAAGATTGCTAGAGTATCGAATACTTAATCATGTGGCATAGGGATATGAAGCATGTAGCAAACCACCGAGAGGTGTGCGTTGCGCGAATGTTGTGAAAAACCTTATTTGCTTAGTATGAAGCTGTATCAACCTCTCAGTGAAGACATCCTCGCCTTTTCATCTATTTTTCCATGCATTTTACTACACATTGACAGTTGCCCCGTCTCTACCTCTCAGTCATACTTCCACTGCTTAATCTGTTAGTTAGGAGTAGGAGTAGTTCATAGCTCATAACCCTCATCATTCTTTTCTTTCTTCACTGCAAATACATTACCGCACAACATTTAGCTACAAGTCCTTAAGTTCGACCTCGGATCACTCGAGAAACTTGAGATCTTGTTACACTTGGCGAGAGCGCAAGAAAACTTATGACAGGAACGCATGGTCATTGCATAAGAGATTAACGCATACATTCCATTCCAACGCATGACGACCGACGCATGAGAACAAATGCATAACTTAAAACATGCATCACATATATTGCGTTCCCCATAATTTTCGTCACCAGATGTCATTCACTCATTGTTTAGAGTTTAGTCGAGGGCAAAAGAAGATTATCTTCGCCATGTTTTCCAACAGACATGTAAAGGCAACATGTCAATGTCTAGATATTTGAAACTTATGAAGCTTCACTTTAATAATCTGGCTCAAGCTAGTAGCCCAGTATCTACACGTAACCTAGTGTCTCAGGTACTCTTTGGATTGGATGAGGAGTATAATCCAGTGGTATTCATTATTCAGAGCAAGCCTCATATCTCTTGATTAGATATGCAATCTGAACTATAATCATTCGAGAAGAGGTTGGAACACCAAAATACTTCAAAAGCCACTACAGCGTTTACTCACAATGCCTCGGCCAATGTTGCTTTCAATCGAAACAACTCCTCATACAAGACCCTTGGACAAAGCAACACACAAGGAAGTAACAAGCAACAATTTAATGCATTCAGAGGAAACAGAGAAAGAGGCCGAGGCAGAGGAAAGAGGCCTACCTATCAGGTCTGCTCGAAGTATGGACATGTTGTAGATGTGTACTATCAGAAGTACAATCGAAAATTTGTCCCAAATCAAAACAGTGGTAAAGGAAACATTCAGAATCAAGGGAACCTTGTGGCAAATCCTCAGCCTTTGTCACATCACAAAACTGGAATCGATTTCTTCAACTGAATTAATAAGGGACTTTAATTGGTATGCAGATGGTGAAGCAACCAATCATGTCACATCAAATCCCAACAATATAGCAAATCCCTCTGAGTACACATGTAATAACCAAATTATATAGGGAATGGACAACAGTTAGATATTTCCTCAATAGTTAATGCATGTTTAAGTTCCTTTAGTTGCAATCTGAATCTGAAAAACATCTTATGTGTACCAAATATTGTAAAGAATCTGGTTAGTATATCAAAACTAGTTCAAGATAATGATGTTTATGTGAGTTCTATAATGATTGTTGTGTTATTAAGGACAAATGTTCGGGACAAGTACTGATGAAAGGAACTCTTAAAGACGAACTATATCATTGAATGAAGCAAATATGATCCCAATTGATGTAAATATCAAATAGGAAAGTTGTTTTTTAACCCAATGAACAAAAATAACAATTCTACAGCATTTGTTTTGTCCAAAAGTGGAGAAAATTTAGTAGAATCAAAAGGGTTGTGGCATAGAAGACTAGGTCATCCTTCTCTTCGAGTTTTGGAGAATATATTGAAAACTTGTAATTTTCCTACTAAGTTGAATGAAGAGATTAAGTTTTGTAAACCTTACTGTCTTAGCAAAGCTCATTCTCTGCCCTTTCCTAATTCTTTGTCTTGTGCACAACACAAATTTGACTTAATACACTCAGATGTATGGGGTCCAGCCTCTATAAACTCCACTGAAGGATATAGATATTACATATCGTTTATTAATGATTATATTAGATCTCTCTGGGTCTACCCTCTTAAACCGAAGTCAGATACACTACAGGCCTTTAAACATTTCCATTGTAGTCAGATAATGGTGGTGAATATGTCATGTCACATGCTCACAAGGCATTGCCTCTCAATTTTCTTGTCCCTATACATCTCAACAAAATAGAAGATTTGAAAGAAAACATAAACACCTAGTAGAGATGGGACTAACCTTACTAGCACAAACATCAATGCCTCTTCAGTTTTGGTGGGATGCCTTTCTCAATGCTTGTCATCTGATAAATGGTCTTCTCTCAATGGTACTAAAGAACCAGTCACCTATACAACTGATGTATGGTAAACTACTAGATGTTACAAAACTAAGAGTGTTTGGTTGCGCCTGTTTTCCATGTCTTCGAGCATATCGGTCGAACAAGAGTCAGTTCCACTCTGATAAATGTGTTTACTTGGGTCCAAGCATGGTTTATAAGGGACATCGATTTCTCAACAAAGATGGTAAAGTGTTCATCTCCAAAAATGTTATCTTTAATGAATCTGATTTTCCTTTCTCCTATGGTTTTCAGGTGCTCGATCCATCAACACACAAAACTATAGTGAACAGTGGCCCTCAAGTTCTCTTTCCCAACATAACTCCACTATTGCACAATGCCTTCATTCAACCACCACAATCTGCCTCGAATGCATACAACAGTCCCTCACCATCAATACCTCTATACTAGATATGAATCCAGCCTCTTCCATGTCTCATATGCCTGCTGAACCCATCTCCTTTCCCTAAATATCAGATGCCTTGCCTAGCCCCTGTCCAGAGCATATAGCCACCCAAACTCCCACGGTCAGCCCTTCCAATCAGTCACCTAACAGCACCACTCCGAATGCCTTACATACAACCCTTGTTCCTAACATCTCTCGTCCATTACAGCCTACTCATCCAATGATTACGAGAGGCAAAACTGGCATTTTCAAACCAAAAGCTTGGCTAAGCACTGTTCAACGTGACTAGTTCTTGACTGAACCAATGCGGTGTCTGATGCACTTGCTACACCTCAGTGGAAGCAAGTTATAGATACTGAATTTCAAGCATTCATCAACAACCAGACTTGGTAGTTGGTTCCTCCCTTGCCATCCTTCAATATGTTGGGCAATAAATGGATTTTAAGACTCAAGAAAAATCTGGATGAGTCAATACAAATATACAAAGTACGCCTAGTAGCCAAAGGGTTTCATTAACATCCTAGAATTGATTTCTTTGAAACGTTCAACTCGTTGGTCAAAGCATCAACAATCAGAGTTGTTCTAAGCATTGTTGTCTCCAAAGGATAGGCCCTCCGTCAGTTTGACTTCAACAATTCTTTCCTAAATAGAAAATTAACAGAAGATGTTTATATGGATCAACCACCCGGGTATATCAACTCTGAGTTCCCTAATCAGGTATGTAAACTAAATAAGGCAATATATGGACTGAAACAAGCCCCTCGGGTTTGGAATGATCTGCTTACCACTACTTTAATTAGTTGGGGATTCACCAACTCAAAGGCAGATACATCATTGTTTATACTTAACTCAAAGGGTTCAACTATATTGCTCCTTGTCTATGTTGGTGATGTAATAATCACAGGTAACAACAACCACTTGATCTCTCGATTAGTGGCCACTTTGGATAACATGTTTGCTCTCAAAGACGTAGGCAAGTTGAATTACTTTTTAGGTATCCAAGTTCAATATCTGGAGCATGGATTTATATTGAATCAGTCGCAATATGTTGATGATCTATTACAAAGGATTGGCTTTTCAGATCTGAAACCTGCAACCTCACCTAGCTACTTAGGTAAACACCCGTCTATCAATGATGGAGTTCCTCTTACTGATCCATTCTTGTACAGAAGTACAATCGAAGCACTCCAATACCTAACCAACACTCGTCCGGACATCACTTATATAGTGAATCATCTCAGCCAAATTCTCAAAGCTCCCACAGATGCTCACTGGCAAGCAACAAAGAGAGTTCTTTGATACATCAGTGGCACCAAGAACTGTGGCCTACTATTTCAACCAAGTCATTCACTTGAAGTATCAGCTTATTCAGATGCAGATTCGACAGCAAACATTGATGATAGAAAGTCAGTAGCCGCGTACTGTGTATTTGTTGGTGGCTATCTTGTCTCCTAGTCCTCAAAGAAACAAACAACAGTAGCTCGATCAAGTACTTAGTCAGAGTATCAAGCCTTTGCACACAAGGCTTCAGAAATTGTTTGGCTTAAGCAACTACTAAGTGAAATCCAACAGTCTCATTCAGCCAAACTAATAATCTGGTGTGATAATGTGATTGTAGGGGCCTTCGCTAACAAACTTTCTTCCATGCTCGGAAAAACACATTGAAATCGATGTTTACTTTGTCAGAGACCTAGTCCTTAAAGGGAAACTTGAAATCCGGTATGTTCCTTCATCGGATCAGCTAGCTGACTGCCTCACAAAACTATTGACACACTCTCAATTCTTCAACTCACGGTCCAAACATGGGATAGTTGAACTCCCCACAAGTTTGAGGGGGGATGTTAGAGAATATGCCACATCAGAGACCAAGGAGAAGTCAAGAAGACACATCCGCTTAAGATTGCCATGTCACTGAGGTGAATCATGAAGGATTATTCCGTTAGTGCTCCAGATTTCTATTAGGATTGAGTGATAACAAAAAAATATTCTTTCTTCATTTGTTAGACCATGTATCCTCATTTTATTAGACGTTTGGTATATAATTTTTTAATTTTTTGAATCCCTAAAATAGGGAACAATGTATAAATTGGGCATATTGCCCCTTTCCAATGTAAAAAAATGAATACGAAGAGGCAAAGTTGAAAATCTCTCTGTCTATCATTTAGTAATTTAATTCCATAGAGTACAACGATTAGCTAAGCAACTGAATACATCGTTCATCGTTTAACACTCAGTGTCCATTGTGTACAATGAAAAGGTAGACGATAGCCTCTATCGTGTAGCGCTCAAATCCTGTCGTATACAACGAAAAGGTAAACGATAGCCTTTATCCTGTAGCACCCAAATCCTATCGTATGCAACGATAAGGTAAACGATAACTCATTTTACTATCGTGGAAGCTCCAAGGCTCCATCGTGTAGTACGACGAGGTAAACGATAAGGTTTGTCTTTACATCGTTTAACCACCCGACTCTATCATACACAACGAAGAGGTAAACGATATCGTTTCCATTTCCTTAATTTTCTAACTTAGACTTGCCCACGTTTACACATTGGTGAGATTTTGATCTAGTTTTCTGTAATTTTCTATTTTGTTGACAAATTTTTCTCTGCTTATAAATTATTATTGATAATATTTTTGCTTACAACGTGTAATCAATTGCTATGATTTAATTTTTAATACGTGACATTCAATTGCATGTTAATCCAGTGTAGCAATAAATTAAATTAGCTTGTAAGTTGTAAATCCATCTCAATGAATATTGTCTAATTAATCTAGAGAAGAATTAAATTGAATGTTTGATTTGGCGTTTCCAATTGGATATTCGACTTAGTAGTTTCCTCGTTCTCAATGCGGTTAGCTAAATTAGTTAGGATGCATTACATCTAATTAATTTGGTTAATCTGATAATTTGGACCCTCACCTAGTTTTTCTAGATGAGGTGGTTAAGTTAGACAATATAGGACTAATTTGATGAATCCATGATCAAGTTGCAATGTGGTGAATTAACTAAGAGCCTAGGCTAGATATTTTAGTTATTCTAATTCAATCTTTATTTACCTTTCTTGCAATTTATTTCATCTGCAACTAACAAAATTTCAAACCCCCTCGGTTACCTCGGGCTATAAACCGTTTGACTAAGAAAACTTCGGTTCCCTATGTTCGACCCATGCTATCTTTACTATAAAAATCTGGTAGAAACGGTAAAATTATTTGGATTGAAATTTGGTGAAAAATTCCACCAACAAAAGATATATCAAATAAAAAGTTAAAGACCTATTTGGTAGACAATCTAAAAATATAATGAATTTTGAAAACAAGAGATTAAATAAAAAAAAAAAATTGTACTTCATGTTTTCAGGTATGTGTTTATAGATTTAGAAATTAAATTTCAATTTAATTAAATTTTCAAAATGTGTTTGAAAAATATATTTATTTACTTACTAAATACTAGGTTGAATATAAACCATTAATTAATTTATAAAGTTATTTTATGTTAAATTTGTATAAAATTATTATTTTATAATATCATATAATATATAATATATAATACATTACATAGTTTAATTTAACAAACATAATTGAGTTTATAATATGAAATAGTATATTTGTTATTATTTTTATAATTTTTAATATAGTTCTACATCTTAAAATTTTGATAAACTTATGAAAATTCGAATAGAATTATTAGTTTTGAGGTTTAAATTGATTCAAATTCCAAAATTCGGAGTTTAGAGTTTAGATTGATACAACCCCTAAAATAGTTTAAGGTCTAAATTGATACAATTATAAATTTAGGATTTAAATTGATACAATCTATAAAATTTAGGATTATAAATTAATATTTACCTTAAAATTTAATGTAACGCCTCAAGCCTAAGATTATATTCTTTAGAAATAAAAATTTCAAAAGGTCATCAAACTTAGAATATTCCAAACCAAGAACTCTAAACTTTGAACCACTTAAAAAGGAGGAAGATGCACTTTATTTCTAAACTATGCAACTCAACTTAAAACTAAGCAATTTCTTTCAAAAATAAAATAAAAATAATAATGAAAAAAAAAAAAGAAGAGAGAAAGAACCTAAGCAATCTCAATCAAGAGATGTGATTATATTCGAAGTAAAATGGATCATGGACTGAAATCAATCCAATGAGATGATAGCTCAGACATTATAAGAAACATATGATTATACAGACAAGTCATACATTTTGTTAAAGATTTATTTGTGGTTTAATATTCTGGATAGGTCTCTATCGTATACTCGTGACGGCAAAACCCCATATTACAAAATAAAAATGCTGGGTGTATGTATCATTGTATTACGTGGGATTGATTTAATTATTCAATCATAATTCGTCACATAACAAATTCGATTTTCTTTAAATTCTTTTCTTTTTTAAGAATATTTTTAAATTTATGAAGGAAAACCTACAGTGTATATACCCTATACTTTATATCTTTGTGAAATCCATTGAATATTAATAGTTAAGAATCTTTCCTATTTGGTAGGACAATCTGCAAATAAAAATTTAAAAACAGAAAATTCAATGAAAACATTGTTGTATTTTATATTTTTATATATGTGTTTATTAGTAAATTCAAAAATTATATTTTAGTAAAATGTATTTGATAATATATTTATAAATCATAAAATGATTTATAGTCACTACTAAGTATGAGGTCAAAAGAACTATTAATTATTAATTTATAAGCTTTTATGTTGAAATTTTCATATAATTATCATTTATAATATCATATAATTTATAATTCATATTTTAATTTAAGAAAAATGAATTGAGTTTACAATATCAAATTCTATGTTTATGAACATTTTTTTTTAAAAAAAATATAATTATGCCATTCAAAGTTTGAATAAATTGATTAACATAAATATATTATAAATATTACCAAAAAAAGTGTGATTGAGATGTCTATTCTTAGTGTTAAAGGATGAACGGGCATTTGTTTATTACTCTATGTATTGTTTATGTATCTCAAAATTAAACACTATTAGATATCTATGTAATCCATCTCCTACTTGTCAAATTGCTTATAAATTGCGACATTTTGTGGATTTTGTAAAATATGCACATTGGTGAGAAAAATCTATTTCAAAATTTCAATTTTCATATTTTCTAAATTTCATATATTTTGTTATTTATTTATCATTATTATATTATATTTTCTCTATATCTGTATTTCCGTTTTGCTCATTAATTTTACAACACGTTATCAACACAAGCTCCTGTTATTTTTTCATTAAAGGTAGACCCTAAGGGTATATTGTTTGTCCCTCTTTATAATTAATAAATTAAATAGTATTTTGTATGTTTGATATATACTAAATTTCTAATATAAATATAATGTCTTGTGATAGTGTTGTCGTAACAAATCTTACAAAGCTAGAATTCGTCGCCCTTGACATTAATGGTAATAATTATTTGTCGGGGGTGCTTAGTACTGAAATACACTTGGATGCAATGAACCTTGGAGAAACAATTAAAGAAGGGAATATGATATCAAGTCAGAAAAAGGCAAAAGCTATCATCTTCCTTTGCCATCATCTCCAAAAGGGATTAAATATGGAATACTTAACAATGAAAGATCCCCACATCTTGTGAAAAAATTTGAAAGAGAGATATGATCATAAAAAAACAATTATTTTTTCTAAGTCTCGTTATGAGTGGATGCATTTGTAGCTACAAGATTTTAAATCGGTGATTACAACTCCGTATAATTTAAAATTAGTTCAAATTTTTTGTTATGCGGAGAGAAAATTACTAATGTGGATATGTTAGAGAAGCGATTTTCTACTTTTCATGTCTCGAATATGCTCCTGCAGCAGTAATATCAAGAGAAAGTTTTAAAATCTTTTCTGAACTCATCTCATGTCTTCTTGTGGCTGAACAAAATAACGAGTTATTGATGAAGAATCATGAATCTCGACTAACTGGAACAACACCATTCACTTGAGTGAATGTTATGAATTTTTAGTAATCGTGGTTGAGGTCGTGGTCCTGGTCAAGGTCGTGACCATGGTAGAGGAAGAAATAATTACTATTTTCTTGGTGGTCGTTCTAATCATCCAAATTTCAAAAGAATCACTCGAAATGATGATCATAAAGAAAATGCTCCACAAGATAAGAATTCAAAAGGTAATGAACAAAAATACTTCAAATGTGGTATAACTGGGCATTAGTCATGTATTTTTCGTACAATGAAACACTTAGTTGATCTGTATCAAAATCTGAAGGAAAAGAGGAAAATATGGAAGCTAACTTTGCCTATTAAGATAATGATATATTTGACTCATCCAATATGATAAATTTGGATCTGAAAGACTTCTTTGAATCTCCTAAATAAGAAATCGACGCAGTTTATGAAATAACAAGTGTTTCTTTTGACTTTGAGAACATATAGAATTAATTTTTTTTAATCTATCTTAATTCTTTTTTCTTAGTTAATTTTAAACTTTTTATATTCTAAGTGTTGTTTTTCTTATTGTAATTATTTTATTTTAATGAAGAAATATGAATCATTTTCATATGTTGGGTGATTAGAAAATAAGCAAAGAAGATCAATGACTCGCAGACAGTGCAACTATACACAAAATACTTACAAGTAGAAAATATTTCTCCAAACTAACATTGCTGGAAGCAAAAGTTAATACAATATCAGGTTTTGCAAGCCCAATTGGAAGAGCAAATATTACTTTGCCTAGAAGAACAAAATTTACAATTGATAATGCATTATTCTCTAATCAACAAAAAAGAAATCTACTTAGTTTTAAAGATATATGTTGTAATGGTTATTATATTGAGATTGATAGAAAGAATAAGATAGAGTATCTTTATATCACATTTACTGTCTCAAATGAAAAACATATATTAGAAAAGTTGTCCGTTTTATCTTCTGGATTGTATTATACTCATTTATGAGTAATGAAACAAATGCAACAATGAACCTGAAGTTCATGAATCCACATATATTTACTATTTGACATGACAGATTGGGTCATCCAAGGTCTATAATGATGAGAAGAATTATTGAGAATTCAAATGGACATCCATTGAAGAACTAGGAGATTCTTCAATCTAATGAATTATCATATGATGTTTGCTCTCAAGACAAATTAATAATTAAACAATCACCAGCTAAAATGGGAACTGAATCACTTACATTTTTTTAACGAATTCATGGTGATATATGTGGACCTATTAACTCACCAAGTGGACCATTTAGATAATTTATGGTATTAATAGACGCATCCAATAGATGGTCACACGTATACTTATTATCAAGTCGAAACCTTGCATTTGCAAGATTACTTGCTCAAATAATTAAGAGTACAATTTTCTGACTATACAATTAAGATCGTTCGCCTTAATAATGTTAGTGAATTTACATCCCAAGTTTTTTATAATTATTGTATGTCAATTGGGATAAGTTTTGATCATCTTGTAGCTCATGTTCATACACAAAATGATTTAACATAATCATTTATAAAAACACTTATAATTAATTGCTAGACCATTATTTATGAGACTCAAGCTTCCTACATAGATCATGCTATTTTGCATGCATCGTCACTTGTACGTATTAGGCCAATAGCTTATTATAAATATTCGTCATTACAATTAACTTATGACCATGAGCTAGATATTTCCCATCTATGAATTTCCCATCAATTATTAAATATTTTGAACCCTTGATGGGTGATTTATTTACTGCACGATTTGCTAATTGTCATTTTAATAAAACAAGTTTTCAAACATTAGAAGGGGGATTATGAAGTTGGTAAAAGAAATTACATGAAATGCATCGTTATTGTCTCATTTAGATCATCGTACAGGTCAATGTGAACTTGTAGTTCAGAAGATAATTTATTTACAAAATATAACAAATCAGTTACCAAATGCATTTATAAATGCAAAGAAAATAACTAAGTCACATATACCAGCTGCAAATGTTCTGTATGAAGGAACTCTAAATAGAAAACCAGTGAGCGGAAGCGGATCGTTCTAAATTTCATTGAGAAAGAACACAAACAATTATAGTCTAATGGAAGGAATTATGCATAAACAAGTAAATTACAACATGCTTCTTTAATTAAACAAACAAGGGATAGAGTATGCAAACCTTTGAAGAACCCTTTCTTCAAGTATCCCTCTATCGTTCAGCAACTTGTTCAACAACACGAACTCGAACTCAACGAAAAACTGGATGAAACTCGATCACAATCAAGTTCAACTTGATCCTCGACCCTCGAACGGAACAAGAACACCACCACAAAAGTTACCTTGGTATTCTCGGTGTGAGATTCTAGGAGTTATGGGCTTTGTGTGACTTTGGATAGAGGAATGAATGAGGTAAACGATCGAGTAAGTGGGAGAAGGAAGAAGTCTATTGTATAGACTTGATACTCAATCGTGTAGTAAAAAGAAGCCTATCATATAAACTTGTTACTCGATCGTGTAGCAACAAGTAACTTTCGTATAGTAACTTGATTCTTGATCGTCGAGTCTGCAAGATGCTATCGTTTAGTAAAACTCTTTTACTTGATAGTTTTTCTTTTTGTGAGATCAATTCAATGAATCATCAACCTCTGATTTTGGAAAATCATTTTCCTTTTTATCTCACAGTTACCATAACTGTACAAAACCTCTCACTCAAGTCAGTTATTAAAGAAAACATAATTAATTATCATCTAATTAATATGTTATAAATAAATATAATAACCAACTTATCATATTATATTTATAACCTATAGTTTTAATATTTGATCATATGAAACATATAAACCATGGTTTTTTTTTTCTATTTTATGGTATTTAATATAAATCATATTTATATTAATTCCTCAAATTAATAATGTATCAAATATATCATATCATTTATATCACATATAATTGAATCAATTTAATTATATCATATATAATCAAATTTCTTCTTGTTAATTTGAACACTTCAAACTAACCCAAAATCTGATTCTCAACTTGAACTCATTGAGCTACTAAGGGGACCTTATAGACCTGTAGCTTGAAGCTCCAACGATACGTGAATAATTGACTAAATTATCTAATCACGAGATCCATTATCCGTTAACTGTTGGTTACTCCACTAAAAATTGATATTTACACTATTCGCACTACAGTTATATTTCTATGTCCATTGAATATAACCAATCAACAGTGCGATGACCCTTCACAAATCGCTCGTAAGTACAACTGGGCCAATTTACCGTTTTGCCCCTATAGTTACATCTAACTCCATAAGTACCACTGATTCCTCTAATGAATAATAAGTCATAGTCCTACTATGACTGAATCATCTCTTCTCAAGAGAAGGTGTGGACATTATGTTCAAGACCAGGACTCAGCCCTTAAGGGAGCAATTTATCTACTAATCCCTAGTTCGGGCAAGGAGTGAATTTCGTCTTGTGTAGCTGAGTTCCCAGCTCCCCAATAAGCCGAATCTCCAAAATAGTAGGTTTCTTGAGTTGGCAATCTGGTCACTTTCTCCCATACAAATCAAAAGACCATCCTCATGAGCAAGAGTTCCCAACTCACTCTGGATTAAGGTCATGTTACCTATGGTCATCCTAGTGAAATGTAAGTCTCAATTATAAACGGCGTTATATAAAGAGACGAATCATTTCATGGTCCAATCTTGTACAAACTCTTTGTATAGGATACCCCGCTCGCATGTCTCCACATGAATGGTCAGGATAAGACTATTAATAGCACTTTACAACACTTGTAACATCTACAAAGTGGGTCGTATCCATAGTGTTATCTGGATAAGGTATCCCTCCTTTGTCCTTATAATACAGACAATTTAGGTTATTACTTAAGGCATGATCCACTTGAATGTGTCCATATACATGCTTAAGTTACATAAAACAACCTTGGATCTTAGTTTATTGGATTGAGTAAATGCTTATAAAATAACACTTATTCTATTAATAACAATATGTTTACGGAGTGTTTACAAACTACGAGACTACCAGGACATTTATGATACCAATCCCAACACTATCGAAATTGATATCCCAGCACAGCAAGTTTTCATTAAAGAGTATGAAACATATTAGAAGCGTAGTAGACCATTGGGTTTCAAAGATAAAAATCCTCGAAAAAAAACCATAAAAAAGACTTGGTTTAGGATATAAATACCCATGAAGAAATCCTTAATATGATTTGTGAAGAAGGTGAAATACCTAAAGATAATAATGAGATTTTAATAAACTATGTCATAATAGGGTAAAGATGGAACCAAACTAACGTAGTTATTGACAACATTATTGCATATAATATTGCTCTTGATATTATATATAAAATGAGAGATTTTGAACTAAAATCTATTGAAGAATGTCAACATAGAAAAGATTGGTTTCATTGGAAAGAAGCAATCGAGACAAAATTAAACTCACCTTCAAAATGTCAGGATTTTGGACTAGTAGTTTGAACACCATAATGTGTCAAACCTATGGGATATAAATAGGTATTTATGAGAAAAAGAAATGAAAATAATAGGTCACAAATATAAAGCAAGACTAATTGCACAAGATTTTTCACAATGGCCTTACATTGATTATGAGGAGACATATTCTCGAGTGGTGGATGTAATTACCCTAAGATATTTAATTGGCTTGACTGTGTATGAAAGTCTAGATATGCATCTTATGAATGTAGTCACAACATATTTTTATGGATCTCTTGATAATGATATTTATATGAGAATCCCAAAAGGATTTAAGGAACATGAAATATATAAATTAATTTCTCAGGAATAGCATTCAATAAAGTTACAGAGATCACTATATGAATTGAAACACTTATGACGAATGTGGTACAACCGTCTGAGTGGATATTTGTTGAAAGAGGATATCAAAATACTCCAATATATCAGTGTGTTTTTATAAAGATCACAGTCAAAATTTGCTATTATAACTGTATACGTTAGATGCTTTAAATATAATTGAAACTCCTAAAGAGCTTACAAAGATAATAGAATATCTTAAGAAAGAACTTGAGATGAAAGATCTTGTAAAAACAAAATTTTGACTTGGCTTGCAAATTAAGTATTTAGCATATGAGATATTTGTTCATCAATCAACTTATATAGGAAAAATTTTGAAAAGGTTTTATATGGACAAAGCACATCCATTAAGTATTTCAATACAAGTCCGTTCACGAAGAAAGATGTATTTCGACCTCGAGATGATAATGAATAACTACTTGGTCTTGAAGTATCATATCCTAGTGTAATTGTTGCACTTATGTATCTTGCTAATAATACAAGAATAGATATTGCATTTTCAGTAAATTTATTAGCTAGATATAGTTCTTCTCCAACAAAAAGACATTGGGATGAAATTAAGCATATACTCCATTATCTCCGATGAACCATCGATATGGGTTTGTTTTATTCAAATAACTTAAATGTTGATCTAGTAGGTTTGCAGATTATGGATATTTATCTGATCCACACAAAGTTAGATCTCAAACAAGGTATCTATACACGTGTGGAGAAACTGTTACATCATGGTGATCAGTGAAATAAAACATAACGCCCATTTCCTCAAATCATGCTGAAATTCTTGCAATTCACGAGGCTAGTAAATAATTTGTATGGTTAAGATCAATGACTCAACACATTCATGCAATGGCTTATCTTTTAGAAAAAATCTTCCAACGATATCATAAGAAAACAATATAGCATGTATAGTCCAAATCAAATGAGGATAGATTAAAGGAGATATAACAAAGCATATTTCGCCTAAGTTTTTCTACGCTCATAATCTTGAAGAAAATGGTGATACTAGTGTACAATAAATTTGTTCGAATGATAACATGACAGACTTATTTACAAAATTATTACCAACCGCAACCTTTGAAAAATTAGTGTACACATTGGAATGTGGCGACTTAGAGATCTTAAGTGTTGTTTTCATGAGGGAAAGCAAATATATTACATTCTTTTAGGAATATAAATTATATGAAATATGTATGCTTTTTTCTTTATTAGATTTTTTTTCTTATTAACGTTTTAATGAAGCATGTCTCAAATATATAATGAGCATCTACGAGAGAGTATTATAAATACTACAAAAGAAAACGTGTAATCTAGATGTCCATTCTTAGTGTCAAAGAACCAAGCGACATTTGCTCATTGCTCCATGTATTGTCCATGTGTCTTTACACACTATTAATGTCCTTGTGGTCTATCTTCTACTTGCCAAATTGCCTATAAATAGTGGATTTTTTAAGATACCCACATTGGTGAGAAAAATCTATTTCAAATTTCCATTTTCCATCATTTATAAATTTCATATATTATTTTATTTTATCTTATTTATTTATCATTATTATATTTATATATTATTATATTATATTTTCTCTATATCCGTATTTCCGTTGTGTTTCATTGTACTTCTCAAGTTTACAACAATATATATATAATATATTAAAATTTGCACTGTTTGAAAACATTTAAATTATATACACATATCCTCTACATTTAAGGTTCATTTGAATTGACTATTGAAAAAAACGTTCTTTAAATCATGTTTATTAATTGAAAGTATTCTAAAAGCTATTTTGAATAATTATTTAAAATAATTTTAAAAAATATTTTGATTAATTATCAAATAATTTGATTTTTTCTCCAAAATAACTTATTTTTAAAATTAAATACTGAAAAGGCAATATCATGACATGGGTTAGTAAAATGGGAAAATTAAAAAAATATAGTAGTTTTAAAAAATATTATACTTTTGAAACTATTTAGAAAAATATAATTTTTTTAATAGGTCGAGGGTTCAAAATTCGACCCACCTAGGTCGAATTTTCAACATTCGACCTTCTTTTTTTTTTTTAATTTTCCATTTTATAAAAACAATTTCTAAAGAAAAATATTATTTTATTATTTTTATTTAAACTCTAAAAAGATAATTAAAAAAAAATATATCTCATAAAATAAAAAAATATAAATTAAAATCTCTCATTTATATAAAAATAATTACAAAAATCAATGTGTCCCACAAGGTGGATGTTGTCGATTTCGAGCTGGTTGTCGTCGTCGACTTCGAATTTGAGGTTGCTCTGGTTCTTGATGTTGATCTACCTCTGCAGACGCTTCATGATATAAATATTCATTATGATTTCCACGACTCAGACCATGTCCATGCATGTATGAAGACGAAGGACTAACCTTTGAGTCATAATGTCCTGAACCAAATGCTGGCATCATCATCATCGGACTAACATAATTAGTTTGACTCTGCGTCTGCATCACATGGGTAACTCTTCCACATTATGGGCAACCTCATTAAACTCATCCTCTTCCCGTACAGGTCTTCTACGTCTAGGAGCTGGTGGAGGAACAATAGGTATATCGTACATATAATGTATCTCCTCCATATAGCTTTGGTTGTCACTACATATAGCAAGAACCTGGTTCGGATCATTCGCAACATCACGGAGTCTACTGTTGTTTGATCTATGTGAATTAAAAAACAATTAGATAATATTTCAAATAAATTTAAATTAAAATAATTAGATAATATTCATTCATTTACCAGATGACCCACAACTACTCCGGGACAAGTGACTTAGCGCCTTGTATATTATTATACCAATGAATGTAGTCTTGAGTGACATCTTTGTTAAACTGTTCAATAGAAACCCCCATTGCAATAAAACTTGCACGATAGTGTTATTGTATTACCAAATGTGCAACTTTTTCGGACCAATTTACAGTCCTTAAGTCGATATCATGCAGTAGAGGTTCAATATTACAAGGCGATGGGACATTCGGTTTGTCTCATCACCCTATCAGGAAGATGCCACTCACCAATGTGAAAGCATGTGAGAGGACTCATCGTCCGCCATATATTTTGAACATTTGTACAGAAATTGGGCAAAGTATGTATAATAATTTTGTACAGCTCCCAAATAACCTGAAACACAAAATATTATATTGGAGAACATTAAAGAAAAATACAATAAAAATGTGTATAAAATAATTAATTAGGTTCAGTATAATATACCTGATCAGATTGAAATAGATCAAACATGTATCTGGCTGACTACATGTGTGGCTGTCCTAGTCACAAAAAATTTATTTCTCTACCTAAATTTTTAAATTGATAATTTAGAATCTAAATTAACTAGATCAGTGATATAAAAATTAAATTGAATTAAAACAACATACCGAGAACCGTAGGCTCGTCCAGCTAATTAAGCGTCATTAATATGTTGTAGTTGTGGAGCCATTATTGGAAATCGCTCCCAATCCCATAGTTGCAAAATTATGAGAGACCCAGCTATCTTTCGAACTTTAGATCTTGTTGCTTTGCATAGTTGTCTATACAACCATGCCAAACATGCTTCACCCACGAATATCGCTCCACATCATAGAGGTTAGCTAATAGTGGCAGGAACATCAAGTAAACAAAATGACTTGATTTGTCGGAAAACAGACTTCCACCCATCATTTGTAATATATATGCTTGCGCATATCTTATGACGGTTTCCTCGTCTGCATCATTTGTGAGCTCACGGAATTATGTTCCTAACCATATCAAACTTAACCTCGATCCTTTAATTTTGTTGGTAGGTGGGGGTCACACCGAGGTACAATTGACAAACTTGTGACCAGTCCTCGTACATCATTCTAGTGACCGGCTCACCATCAACAGGTAACCCTAACAACACTTCTATGTCTTGTAGAGTGATAGTGCACTCTCCAATAGACATATGAAATGTATGCGTCTCAGGCCTCCATCTCTCGACCAAGGCTGTGATCAGATACCAGTCCAACTGAATAAATCTCAATCGGGCAACCCATAGAATCCAGATGTGCGCAGTAGCGATAGTATTCGAGGGTGGAATGAGATAGTGCACTGGAGAACTATGTCTCGTCGCCTGTAAGTTATTTCTCCAGTAGTACGATCTCGCCATACAACAGATGATCGATGAATGGACTGGTCGTACAAAACATCAGGATCAACAGTTTCTGGGTTTAAAGACATGATCTGAAAGAAAAAAATATATTTATTTCTCAATTGAAAAAATATTTATGTTGCTCATGACTTTGACTCAGTGCAATCATTGATGAATCAAATTGCACATGACTTTGACTCAATTCTGAATAAAAACATGTATGTTGCTCATCATACTTAATGATCTTGAACAAGCCATGCGATTTTTTCTTTATTGCACGAAGTCTCCATTTGCAACCTTCTTCCCACATCTTCACCGAATTGTCCAAATCGTCAGTGTCGATTCCATAACCTCATATGGTGCGTGACATTTAATAGCAAAACATTTGACCACGTGTTGTAGCATTTCTTTGTCTTGACAAATCATCCATTTATACAACTGAGTATTGTCAACGTCTATAGGGGCTACAATTGGGTCTTGTTCTCGATTGCTATCTAGTACATTCATATCCAAATCGTTGAATGTATCTGAAGGTAACTCATATTCACGACCATCGAAATCCAACTCTTCAAATTCATCGTCCGTTTCTATTATAAAATCTCTATATTGAGTGTTAACCACCATATCTTCATTATCATATGGGTATGCAACTGACTCCGGATCAGGATCAATATATTGAGTTGGATCTTCAAACTAACTAAATGGTGCATTCAAGTTTAAAACTATAGCCAAATTATTTTTTCAAAGTTAATACTAAAAAAACTATTTTTAAACATAACAATAAATTAAAATTTTTAAAACTATTTTTAAACATAGCAATAAATTAAACTTTTTATAACTATTTTTAGACACGACAATAATTTTGTATTAAACTAAAAATATTAAGGTTTATGAAAAACAACTTTTTAAACATAACAATAAATTAAACATTTTAAAATTATTTTTCAGAGTTAATACTAAAAAAATCAAACATCATAAGAAATATATTTAGAAAAATCACAATAATTTTGTATTAAACTAAAAATACTAAAGCGTTTAAACTATAAACATCAACTTTTTAAACATAACAATAAACTAAACATTTTAACATTATAAACATCAAAGTTAATACTAAAGAAATCAAATATCATAAGAAATTTATTAAAAAAGTCACAATAATTTTGTATTAAACTATAAATATCAACCTTTTAAACATAACAATAAACTAAACTTTTTAAACTATACTAAACTTGTTGATTAAAAAATAATACTAAAATATAGAATATCATTAAAAAAACCGACAAATAAATAAAATTACTTATTGATCTTCAATTACAAAATAATATTAAAAATAAATATTATCATGGTAGACATCAATATAAGGAATAAAAATGATATATTTAGCATAAACAAATATTAAAAACAAAAAAACTACTAATAAATAAAAGTTAAAGTTCAACTCACAAATTCGACAGTAGTTCTTTTTTCCTTCAAAGTGACAACGTTCACCCTTTTTTCTGTTATTTGTTATTTGGCAACAACTAAAAAAAATAAAAAATAAAAAATAAAATAGAATCTATAAAAAAAATAATATAAGAACAAAAATAAAATTTATAATTATTCTTAAAAAATAAAAATTTAGTAGAGTAACGAACCAGTATAGTTTGTGATCAAGGAAGAAGTGTGAGAACAATTTGTATATAACTAAATAGAAGAGAAATGGAAATGGAAAGCAGTGAGTTAAAAAATGAGAGGAGAGAGATTTAGTATCCGTGAAGAGGAAAAGGCAAAGGATTTCGAAAATAAGATGGCAAAGGTAAAGACAAAAATGTGATCTGAGAATGGTTGGGGGCTGTTTAAAAACACATAGATCGAGTGCTGAACACTCGACTCACGGGAGTTGAAAATTAAAAGCAGTGATTGGGGAGGCACGGCAGCACGACAGAAGTTTAAAGCTGCTCAGATTCGGTCAACAGCGCAGGTTGGCAACGGCAGATGGGACGAGACATCAGCTTGTCGAGGGTTGAACTTTCAACTTATGTAGGTCGAATGTTCAACACTCGACAAGTCTCCAAGCAAAGCGACACCATCGTCAAGTTCTCAACCCTTGATATCCACCTTCGTCGAATTCTCAACCCTAGATATCTACTCCTGTCGAATTCTCAACCCTCGACAAACATCTCGAACAAATAAAACTACTCCAAATCTCTAATTAGTTTTAAAACAACAATATTTTTCTAAAAAGTTTTGAAACCTACCTTATTCAAATAAAAGATCCTAGTAAAATGGCCGGCCTGGTGAGAGAAATGG
The DNA here is from genome assembly GCF_009727055.1 of Benincasa hispida. Lineage (NCBI taxonomy): Eukaryota > Viridiplantae > Streptophyta > Magnoliopsida > Cucurbitales > Cucurbitaceae > Benincasa > Benincasa hispida. The sequence continues at coordinate 48,721,131 of NC_052355.1, read as the reverse complement.
GTCCATAAGGAATGATGTGTCTGAGTATGATGACAAAGGAAGGACATTCATTCACTTCACTGACACTTCATTTGTGGTTTGTGTGAACAACAAGATGACTTGTGTTGATTGATGATGAGATGGGCCTTAGTGTTTTCACTCCTTGCCTGGCGCGCATACCCAAACACAAATGATTAAACTAAGAATTTAATACATACTTCTTTGAATAATTTACTTAAATTATAAATTAAGTCGCTCATTTTTTAAATTTGTGTGTATGTGATGTTTAAGCTTTTAAATTTATATATTTTATCTTTGAATTTTTATAAATTTATTAGATATAAAATAAAATCTAAATTTATATCATTTATTTGGTTTAAGTTTTAAAATATTTAATTTTAAAAACAAATCATTTAAAAAATTGAATTATTTGATAATTGTTCAAAAAAAAATTTTAGACGCTTTTAAAATATATTTTAAATTATTTTTTTATCAAAAGAGTTAAAAAAATAATTTTATTAAAAATACTTTATTTTCTAATCAATATAAGTGTATCATAATTCTTTTTTATTGAATTTGTCACAAACCTAAACAACACTGGAAAATTGGAGGAGTTGTTAAACATTTTAAAAGACACCAACTTTAGAATTCATGGCCTAAACTTGTAGTTTAACTCATGGATTAAAACCTTTTCTTTCTTTCTTTTTTCTTTTTTTTTTTTTATTATCCTTAAACTTCCTAAAGACATATTTTTAGTGGTTAATAGATATAAAGTTTTACTTTTATTTTCAGTAAATCTCTAACTTATTTCATGGTTTTAGAATGCACATATTTGTTACTAACTTACAAGATTTTGAAATTTCAAATTTATTTATAAAAAAGAAATTTTCACCGTTTAAAAAATTATCAAACTATTTATGAAAATAATAATAATAAAAAAAAAACACTAATAGACAACTTATATCGACGTCTATCGCATAGTATCAATAATAGACTTTTATTAGTTTCTATCATTGATAGATATTGATAGATATTGATAGATTTCTATTGACATCTATCAAATAGTATCAATGATAGACTTTTATCGATTTCTATTATTGTCGGACACTTATAAAACTTCTATCAACCTCTAAAGAAGATTAAATTTTTATTATTTTATATAAATAGTCTCTATTACTTATATATATATATATAACAATCTTATTAATTTATATCTATTATCGTCGTTGTTGTGAAATTTTAAAATAGTTTGATTGATCCAATATAAGATTATCTTTGGTTTTTTTCTCAATATTTTAAAATTGAGATAGTGGAGAATTTTATTTTATTTTCTTGATTTATATATAATGTTTAAATTTGAAACCTTCACCTAATAAGGATAGTTTATGCTTGGTTTATTCCATTATTTTTTTTTGGCATAATAATAAAGTGAATCACATTAAATTAGAACTATTCTTAAAATCTTCCTCAACGATTCTAAAATGAAAATATAGTTTTGAAATATAAAAAATAAAATTAAACAAACATTTTAAAAGTATAATAGTACAAAAATTAAAATAACAAAGATCAAAATAAAGTTTAAACTTAAAACTAATATAAAAGATTTTTCAAAAAAAAAAAAGTTTAGAGACATAATTAAATTTTAAATCTTAAAGAAAGAGCAAATTTAATATAAATTGATGAAATAAAAGGTAAAAAAATATCGACTTAATTTATAATATTCAGAAATGATTATTTATTTTCCAAAATAACAGAACTGAAACCATCATTCTTATTTATGAAAAGGTGTATAAAAAAAAAAACAAAGGAAGAATAAAAAAGGGAATCGAATCTTAATTCAATAATTAAATTCATCGATCACGAATGATTCTTCCCAATAATTCATGGTCTAATAATGAATAAAGTGCGACCGAACCCTTTATTTTATTTTTTGAGGAACCAAACCCTTGAAATTTTTATTCTTCGATTTCCATCGACACATAGTCTCAAAGTACTAGTTCACGGGATGGACCGACTTTATTTTGAATTTTTGTACGTTGTTATGACGTGGCAACTTCTTATTGGTTGAGATCGCCAGCTCATCTGCTCATGTGGTGTTGGTTAAGTGGCGGGCCAGATGGGCCTCCACCGTGACCGACTATGAAAATTGTTCTTTGGACATTGAATAAGGTGCTGAAAGATAGGCAAGACTTTTTTTTTTTTTTTTTGAGAAAAAAATATTACATTGATATTTTAAGTTATTTTCTGCTTTTTAAAAGTTGATGATGCTTATGTAGTAGCAACTCTTTTATCATCATCATCATCATTATTATTTAAAAAATATATATATATTGGATATTTTGGTCAAATTTCAAAAATAATTTTTAAATATTGACTTAAACTAAATTTAATTGAAAATGATGGTTATTGAGCTGGGCTTTCGAGGGATCTCGGACTCTCAACAACTGGGCTTTAGAAGGAGTTGGGCTTCAAATTCGACCACTATTCAAATTGCGTTGATCTAACGATAAGAATGATAGATTTTAACTTTTCACTTGTAAAAATAGCAAATCAACAATTCATTTATAAAAATAGAAAAACGAATTAAAAATAAAAACATAAACGAATTATTAAAGTCTAGAGTATGCCCAACCATACAAATGAAATTGCAATTGATTTATTAAAAAATATTTGTAATTACACTATAATTAAATCAAACATCTAGAGATTATCGGTTGGCCATGCTCTAAGCATGGCACTAACCTCTTCTCCAACCAAATTGCTATCATTTTCCTCTCTGAATTTGACTCCTCCACCTATAGTGGTGACACCTCCGACTTGAATTTTGTCTTTATCCCTCGCTCTGTCAAGTGTAGCTTCCTCTCCTTCAATCAATACTTCGCCATTAGCTTCAACTTCGGCTCCTCCACAGACTTTGCCTGTTGTTCCTTCGGAACCACTAGTGATCACTCCAGTTTCATCTTCTCCTATCTCAACTCCTCCAATACAGGTTCTTTCGCCGACCTCAACTCCTAATAATGGTGCTGTCGTGAATAGAATCACTATCTTCTGAATTTATCATTGTAGCCATAATTTCCTCCACCCTATTACTTTAAATGCGATTGGTCTATCTTCACTCTTCGCTCTAAACTTTTCAAAATAATTAAAAAAAAAATAAACTGATATTTGATTGTATAATTTTTTCAAACTAATTAAAAAATCAAAATGCAAAAACATAAAATAAGTTGAAAATATTAAAAAATCAAAACAAATAAATAAAATGATATATTTTTTTTTAAAAAATCCAGTTTTGATATTTGAGGAAAAAAAAACCAACAATATGATTTGGTGATTTAAAACAGGAAAAATATTCTAGGAAAAAATAAAGATGTATGATAAAAGAAACTGCAAAAGAAAACTTAGTTACACCCTAATTCGGATGAGAGTTTTGTAGTCATAAATATATTTTGAAAGTTGTTTTTTGCAATATTTTCAATGAGATATTTACATGACCTACAACTATACTGTAATTAGTCTCCAAACTACGCCCAACAAATACATTAAACTTAAAAACAAGTACACAACAATTGGAAATCAATTAATCAAACCATCTAAATCGTTTTTGAACTTACCCAAATTTTGTAACAACACTTTTTCTTGTTCTAGACACACAATAATTATGTAACAATACTATTTATTGTTCTAGATAGAAAGTGAGGATTGGACGGATAAAAACTTTATCTGGATAATTGCATTCATGAAGAAAGAAACCAAATTAGATTGAAGTATGAAAATCCCAATTAAAAATCGTCAATTGAAATTACTAACCAATTGTGATGTATGTCAATCGTGGAGATCTCATGAACAGAAGATAGACAAACAAAAAAATTTGACGATGGTACATCATTCCTTGATCGAATTTGTCAAAGTGGGTTTAAGACCCCAAGGCAAACTGGTTAATACCAACACCGTCCACATGCTTGGCTTACATTTTCACGATGGCTCGATAAGAATCACTTTGGAAAGAATAGACGTTGCGACTTGAAATCTTGATCGATGGTCAATTAAGTCGAGTCTTGCATCTATGCACTAGTGGATTTGATCGATTAAGTCAAGCCTTTAAAGTAGACTTGTCGTCGATTAAGAACAAAAAAATAAAATTAGTGTAAAAAGATAAAAATTGAAAAAGATGTGTTGGAACCAACAAAAACTTCAATAAATCAGAAGTCATGATAGTGATTATTTTCATCCCACTTACTATTAAACAAAACTCTTAATCGTTGAACGACCATAACAAGAAAGCATTTAGTATAGAGAATGAAGAAAAGTTAAGGCTACATGTTGTATTCTAATATTTTATGTTTGAAACAAAAGGATACATTTAAAATAATTTAAAACCTATGAATCTTGATTAAGATTAATAGAAAGTATAATAGACATAACAAATTCCAGTCAAGATAACTAATATAATATGATATTTTAAATTTCAAAACAAGATTTGAAAATTACTTAATATACAGGATTCAAAAATTCAAAACTATTAAATCTGATTCAAACATTCAAAACAACTATTGAATCACAAGATTTATGACAAATTATCCACTTGAAATGATTATCTTAGTTGACGTTGAAAATCTAATGGATATATAGTCGAACAATTAATTATAAAATCATGAACAAATATGTCGAATTAATTACACTGTAAGTAAAAGAAACAATGAGGGCGTTTTTGGATTTTAAAAAATTGGACTCACGTGACATTAATGTGTTTTGCTATAATTCAAAAGGATCTCATCGTTTGCTATTTTTCCAAATGAGTGTAATTACTACTATATATTTAGTTATTTCATTTTTTTATATAGGATGAAGGAAATTATGAGGAATATAATTAAACAAATGAAAAAGAAAAAGCAAAATGTCCAATTTATAGGTGCTATTGCACAAGAGTGGAGCCACATAGGGTCAAGGGGGCATGTAACCCCTCTCCTCAATTTATCTACTTTTTGTGTTTTTAATATAAATTATAAAATAATATGTATTAATATATACTTAAAAGTTCAAACTTATAAAATAAAACTAGTATTGGCCTATTGACGTGTGGTTTAGCTTATTTGGAAAGGCACGTAGGTTTGAGTCCGTCCAACTTACAAATATTTTATTTTGGATTTTCTATGACTTTTTATCCAGATTTTTCATAGACTTTTAAAACCAAATTCATGTAAATTTTAATAAAGAAAAATAGGTCAAACAATGTGCTCTTTAAAATATAATGTGTCTTTTTTTTAATAAATAAATAATAAAACAATATATTTTTTTATTGTAACAAAGACAATTCAGATTTTTTTTTTCCTTCCTAAAATTCACTTTTCAACCTCAACTCTTAAGAACATTCTATTAAAAAGGTATTATTTATTTTTTGTACATAATTTTTATATTCACATGACGCTCTATATATTTTTGTTTGTTTTCATATTATTTTTACATTTACGGTATAGGTTTTTAAAATTAATTTTAGAGTTCAAGCTAGAGGATTATTTGTTGTCATTCGTTTGGATATACTACAACGAGTTTGATTATAATGTTCTCTTTAGTAATTGATGTACTTGAGACAATTGTGCAAGGTGGATTGAATTCAAAACAAAAATATGGAGCAAATATTCTAATAAGTTCGATCTCATCTTTTAGCTTTATTTTTCATATATACTTTATGAAAATTATCTTGAGAATCACAAATGACTTGTCCTAAACATTACAAAGAAAAGATCTAGATATTCTGAATGCAATGAATTTAGTCAAACTTTGTAAAGAAAGGTCACAAAAATAAGAGAGTCTGATTGGGATTCGTTGTTGAGTATGATTTCTTATTTTTATCATAGTCATAATATTGAAGTCCTTAAAATGGATGACCTATTTTAATTCGAGAACGATAAAGGCGAAACTCTCCACCAATTACAAATTTACATCATTATCATGTTGCAATTTTTCTGTGTCGTCATTTATATGCAATTTCCAGAGTTGAATAATTATTTTACTGGAACAAATACTGAATTGTTTCTCTGTGTGCATGTCTAAATCCGAGTCATTTATTTGTTTCTTTTGATAGAAAGAAGCTTAGTCAATTTGCTCAATTTTACCCAAGAGACTTTTCAACAGTTGAACTCTCTATGCTTGAAGACCAACTTCAAAATTATATTATTAATATGCATTCAAAATATTGAATTTATTGAGCTAAAAAACATATGTGATCTTGTAGTAAAAAAGGTCCTAGAATAAAGACAAAGTCTATTCATCTATTTACCTTAACGTTGATTTTACTTGTTGCCACAGTAGAGAGAACATTTTCTGCTATACATATTGGGAAGACTCGCTTGCGTAATTGAACAAGAGATAATGGATGAATTCTCTTATAGTCTATATTGAAAAGAATTTATTTGATAAGTTAGATATTGGAAAATTGACAAAAATGACCTTTTGGGAGTTTGATTTTGTATTTTGACCTATTTTTGAAGTTTTTTTTACCCCTTAATGATGAAAATGATATAAGCATGAGAAATTTTGGTTGTACGATTACTGTTATGCTCCTTATTAAATTCTCACTTTCAATTTCAACAACCAACAAAATTAATTCACAAAAAATTCTCTACTACAAAAATTTATTCACAAAAAATTAATTCATCTAAAATTAATTGACAAAAAATTATTCACATTCCAACATAAAAAATTATCCACCAAAATTGATTTGTTTTCAACTCCATAAAAAGTTCTCTTCACGAAATTATCTCCAGATTGAAAAGTCTTTCGTCAAGTCCAAAACTTGTATTTCACGAAGTTGTAATTTTGTACATTACGTAAAAAGATATGTATTTCATAGTTCGATAATTTTTAGGAAAAATCACAAAAATAAATGATATTTTTGGAGTTTGATTTTCCATATTAGAATTCATTTGCTTGTATTTACGCTTGCTTGGTTGATTTATTATTATTATTATTTTTTATTTTTTATAATGCCCTACATTTGATAGTTATAAAAAAAGAAAAAAAAAAAAGAAAAAATAGCAATTTCTTTCTAAGATATCTGACCGAGCTTTACCAGGTAGAAATAAAATGAGTCAAATAACCTGGCCAAACTTCAATAGGTATAAAATAATTGTTGAAATAAGTTTGATACCCGATCGGGCTTCACCAAGGATGAAGGAAATTGATTGAAATCACTAGATCGGGCTTCATCGGGTATGGGATAGGAACCGGGTTGGGACTCGTTCAGGGCTCGGTAGAGTTTATCTTATCCCGACTGGGTGCACATGGAAAATATGTACACTGTTTTCTTGCCCGGTGTTGTACCCTATCAGGTGGACGATCGACCCAATTTTTTTTTTTTAGTTTCTATTTTTTAATTTTACTTTTTCTTTGACTACATCAATACATTTTTGTTATAAATTTTAGGAAAATGCCTCAAGGTTGGATTTGTTTCGGTGGCGTTTGGAATGAAATTTTTTGTTTCTTTGTAGATTTGGATGATTTTTGTATTAGCTCGGTTGAAAATTAACGCCTACTTGCATAGGCCCGACTGGGAATTAGTATACTTTGATGGTTTTTTGCATGAGCCCGACCGGGAATTAGTGCCTACTTGCATGGACCAACGGGAAATTAGTATACTTTGATGATTTTTTGCATTAGCCTGACTGGGAATTGGCACATATTTGCATGGGCCCAACCGGGAATTAGTATACTTTTATAGCTTTTTGCATGAACCCGGCTGAGAATTAGCGTGTACTTGTATAGGCTCGACAGGAAATGTGTTAATTTTGATGATTTTTGCATTAACCCCACCAGGAGTTGGTGCTGCTTGTCTGAACCCGATCGGGAAATGTGTGTATTCTGATATATCCTTACCATTAATTACAAAAACAATCTAAGCCAACTATAAATTTTTATTCATCATTTTACCATTAATTATAAAAAAGTTTACAAACTTCTAAAATAATGCTCTATTTGCTCAAATCTGAATGGTATATTGTCTACGAAAACATGTCACTATATCTTGTATTAAGGTGTCCATTTTGGATCCGGTTACAACATATTCGAAAAATTTACATGTGAACATACCACAGTCACCACTCGCATGTTGTTGAGGTACGAAAGCATCTCGGCATAGAGTCCATCGACCCACTAGAAGATTATTAGGCTCCATTACCATACCAGCAAGGAATAAACTAGGAAAATTTTTGCACACTGAACTCATTTCACGTTCCAAGTCTGCATTCGAATGTAATCCAAGCAATGAATTGAACACAATTAATTCTCTGATGTGGAAGTCCATACAAACAAGCACCTAGTGCATCCCAGAGAGATTGAAAGGCATGTAAACAGTATCGATGTTGCTTCAAGGTACATCATGGTCAGTGTGTTGACCATTAACATACTTCAATACATTTGTCACCTTACTTCAAACAATAGTATGACGATTGTGTCTTAGGAAGTTCTAAAGCAATGAGAAAATCAGACAATGTTGAGTGCATGAACCTATGGAATAATTTATATAACATATCGTTACTATAATGTTAGCTATGGAAAATTTTTGACGAAACAAGTTCAGTTGGGCTTGTATTTTAATTTTTTATGAACATAAATAATGTGTCTATTACCTGCATGACAACGTTGAGTGTTTAATTAAATGGGGATTCCTATACACACACAAGAATCTTCATTAAAGATTATATACCTCGTCATTCATCCATCCAGACAGTGTTAACAAACTATTGAACCATTTTTTTTTATTCATTTAAGCATATGTTCAAATCTTCGTTGTCCATCCACTTCTGAAATTTAATGTTCAAATCTTCAGGTATGTGAACGAGACGTAGTTAATCTGAAGTTAGATTATATACTTTTGTTGCATTTGTTGCCTCTTCTCATACTTCCTTGTGTCTTTCCAAGACGTAGTTAATCTCCAAGAAATTTTCTTCATTCAGCCATCGCGAGCTTCAATTACATTTAGATTTTTCATATCTTGTAAACTTATATTGACAACCTACACAATAAATAATGGCTACACTATTATTAATAAGAATAGTGTTATTCGATCAACCTACACAATAAATAAAGTATTGTGAATTTATAGATAATGGCTACATTTCTATGTCAATTATAGTGTTATTTAATCAAAGAAATAAGGGTAATTGCAATTGGCAGCATTTTTAGGAATAATAACCAAGTGTATAATATCATTAAAAAAAATTATAAAAGTAGACAAGTCTATCAGCGGTAGACTTCTATCATTGATAGACTGATATGGTCTATCACTGAATAGACTCCTACTAATAATATGGTCTATCAATGATATACTATTTAAATTTGGTCATATTTGTAACTTTTTTTACATTATGTTATATCTATTAATATTTTGGGTCTAATATTTATATTTGCAACTGTTCCAAGAAATAATGAAATTGGAGAACAGTAATAAGACGAAATAAAATTCCAATTGTTAATAAGAATTACAGCAATAAATTTACCTACATACTAAATAGGAAGACAACGACAATAAGAATTACATCAATAATTTTGATTGATAACTTCTCAACGAGGTCATACCTCATCCTTTTGTCCATCAATGCCCGACCCTTCATCTCTTCACCTGGAACCACAGGTACCATATCACCATCTACAACACCTAGATCTCCATGAGAATGACCTTCTCCATCACCATCATTTGTCACAGCATGATCACTTGTACCTCCATAGTTCCCACCTTTAGTGTAATCAACGTCTTTTCCTTGCATGCATAAGTATTAGATAAGATAAGTTACGTATGAAGATAACAGACAACAAGGATCATAATGATATATCCTTACCTTTGATAATTGTCCCAAGATTTCTTAACGCTCTTTAGGTCATGTTCCAAACTTTCCACGCAACGATCAAGACCTTTGATTAACTTAATCAATTTGCGATACTTCTTCCACTTCTTCTTGGTCTTCCCATGGTGCCTTTGTTCACTATCATTGTGATCAACCTCCTTAGTGTTCGAAGGTCTGGCGTCATCGCTATCATTTGTGGGTAGAGGTAGTTCCAGTATTGCAAGTGGAGGGATGAGTGGCTCTATAACACAATTCATAAACTGAATCTCTTCCTCAGATGGAACAAGTTGCAATGTGATCCTTACCTAAAAAAATTATAATCATGAATAAATAAACTAAGTAGCTATAATCATGAAAAAAATTCTAACTCAAAAAACTTGAAAAGGAACATATTGCATCTGACCTGAAGGCTTCGTCTCTAATCACTCTATATGGAGAAAATGTGAGCAAAACCATCTTAAAATGCATGGTATCGCATTGTTATTCAATTTGTTTGCAATGTGACCGGATAATGATGAAATAGTTTTGTAGGCTCATACCTAAATGAAACGTAAGTGTGTATTAGTAGTGTACTTCAATGAATATTCATTAAATCAAATTAACTAAATTACCTGAAAAGTATGGGGATACCCGTAAAGACTATATATCTGTTGTTTTCTATCTGCATTACCCTTATACGCCTCTACTTTATCTTTCAATCCTTGTTTGAATCGATTAATTGTATTTGCAAAAAAATGTCTTGCTTCAGTCCTCTTTACAAAATCTATTCCAATCATCTATGATAGCTAAATTTTTAAAATCCATTTTTTTTTCTCCCTATCCATCATAGTAAACTCAATAAAATAAAACAATGCAATTTTCACTGCATCAAAACCGTTTTCGAACTCAAGGTATAGAAAAATAGAGTCAACTTGTATGTCTTCATATACTCATTGTCATTTAGATACTTAACTCTAAGTCTAGCAAAAAAAAATTCTCCTCTTACAGTTCTAGTTTGATGTTTCAGTCCTGTTATAAGGCTAAACTCAATTTGGCTTAATGATACCTTATTCCATAGATGATTAAAACTAATAACATCTCTCTTAGATTCCTCTACCTCTGGAAGAAAAATATAATGAATCAGTGTTACATTGAAGATGATGTTTGTGTCAAGAAGAGAACCAAAACATGTTTGTCTAAATATGATTAATTGTGTCGGAGTTAGTTTTTTCTTAATTTTAGGGATAGTATTTCCTATATGAGAACAACATGAAAGGGCGGTAGAAAAATGATAATTAGGATGACACTTCATTTCTAGTTCTATTATAACCTACATTTTTCATCAAATAGATAAATTAGAAGTCAACACAACACAATAATGAGTCAGAATTTCATTTTACCCATGTCTTACCATTAGTCCCACCCGGTCACATACCCGATCACCCTCGTATGAAGCCCAATGGGGTAGAGGTTGATTTCCAAAAAAAAAAAAAGGTCCCATTTTTTTGGAAAAAATTAATTTTAGGCCCACAAATTATTTAGAAAACGTCGACCATGATGTTTTAAGAAAAAAAAAAATAACATTCAACATAGATCTAACATAGATTTAAAACGATCATTTTATAGCATCTAAGATAAACTAACATTGAGCGAAAAAATGAGAATCCATACCTGATTAGATGAAAAATCCCAAATAATCTTCAAATGAAAAGGAAAATGACAAGGAAATCCGAAATGTAGTCAAAATCGAGGTAGAAAATGGTAGCAATCGAGTGAGGAAATGGAAAGGCCAAATTGAGAGGGTTTGACTTTTGAAATGTTGAAGGGCATTATAGTAATTTTACATTGTTTGTAAAATTGTAGGGTAAATTTTTTTTTAAAAAGAAAAGGGTCTAAATTTCAAAATCGAAAGTCCAAATAGGTCATTTTTGTCAATTATATTTAGATATTAAAATTATCATAAATCTATTTCAAAACATAAAAACTCGTACAGGACCATTTATAGATATTTATCATAGTTAATTTATGAAGTTATGAATTTTTTTTTTTACATTCATTTATAGATATTTTTTTTGTTAGACTTGTACATATAATACCTCTATATAAAATTTTTTACTCTACCAAGCTATTGCATAAATACCTAATAAATTTTTAGGAGGTGGAGAGTGAAGTTTCTTCTTTTTTTGAAACGGGAGAATGAAGTCCTTTAAAAAAAAAAAAAAAAAAAAATTATACTCATAGTATACATGATTATTCATAGGCTAGCCTCCCCAATTATTATTTTTTTTATTATTATTCTAAATGTTCTACCAAACACATATTTGTAAAATATATAATACAACTTTATTTTTATTCAATTTCTTGTTTTTAAATTTCTATTTTCAAATTATCCTACTAAATATGAAAACTTATGAACCATTAATATTGGATGATATACATAAAGATATAAACAATATAAAAAATATATACCAAGTATTTTTCTTGTTTTCATAAATTCAAAAAAAAGAAAACATAGTTTGTTACGATTCTTGTTTAGCTATTTAGTTTTTAGTTTATAAAAATTTAAGCTGATAAATATCATTCCACCTCATAATTTCTTATGTTATTTTATGGTTTTTATTGGAATTCAAGAAATTTTGACATATTTATTGATTTGTCTCCAAATTTTTTAATTTTAGTGGCAGTTTAGAGAACATTTTTTACTTCTTATTTTTTTTATTATACGAGAAGGGAAATTGAACTTCTAATTTTAGTTGATAATATATATTTCATGTCAATTAAACTATATATTTTTTTTTAAGGAAATGAGAAAATTTTAGTCTTTGACGATGGATTCCTAAAAATTTAGCAATAAGCTAATTATAAAAAATGGATTTGATCTTTTTTCCCTTAAATGATTAATTAAATATTATATTTATGCATCTTGTTTTTTTCGATTTCAAGTTGCAATGGATGTCACGATATTTTTCCACACGTTTTTTTAAAGAAACTTTCCCACACGTTTTTGTAACTCTAAAAAACCATATAACAAATATGCTTCTTATTATTGAAAGAAAAAAAACTTAAATGCAGTTGAGTTATACCCATCTTTTGTGCAGCTCCTTATGTATCCAATAAAAAGTTGAGATGTGTCAATTTTTTAAATATATAGTTTTTTCATTAAAAGAATGGAATTTGAGACTTAAGTGGAGCCTAGACTGTACCTACGTACTGATTTTCTCAAATGGAAAACTTTCACTGTTAACACATACCAATGATAGCAACTAATAGTAGCTATCAATGATAGGCGCTAATGGTTACTATCAATTGCTATTATTGATAGTTGCTATAAGTGATAACTTTTAATTTGAGAAATATTAATACAACTTTAAAATAGTAGCACTTGAAATATTGCCTTTCAATTTGCTATCGGTTTTCAATGGCTATCATTGATACACTTTGATCAATTGTAATCAAACTTCAAATATTAACACTTAAGGCTATCAGTGAATATCAATAATAGACTTTTACAAATAGTTATCAACTTTTGAAAGGAAACTATCATATTTCCAAGATTAACATTTAAAGCTATAAGTGATAGAAGTCTATCAGTAAGAGGTCTATAAGTGACTATCTCTGATATTTACCTAACTCATATCACCAATATCATTAATATCGTTCATTTTATTAATATATACCTAAGTCATATAACTGATATACGGATATCACTGATAGCTTCAATTAGTAGCTATCACTGATAACTTTTAGCAGTAAATATCGATAGACTTTCATCAAATGGAATAGACTTTTATATTATTAAAATCAACGATATATGAATATCACCTGATTTCTATCACCAATATCACTAATATCACTTATATCGTAGTTATCGGTGATAGTTTCTATCATTGATAACATGCTATCAGAGATAACTTCTTTCTTTCCTTTTTAACATTAAATAACATGTGATCGTTGATAGCTTCTATCACTGATAACATACTATTAGTGATAACTTCTAGGCCTTCCATTTACACTTTAGTTCGAGATTCAACTTTTATTAATTAAATTCACTAAGTTGGCTATTGATGATAGGCTTCTATAAGTGGATATTAGTTGTTGAAAAATCATCAAAGATTAAGCTATCGATGATAGAAAATATTAGTGACTATCACCGATAGATTTTCATTAGTGACTATCAATTTTGAAAGACTAACACTCAAAGCTATCAGTGGCTATTATTGAGAAAGTTTTATCATGATTGTCAATAATAGACTTTTATCACTAAGAGACTTATACCATTGATATGTAGCTAAATTTGATATTACTAATACATGAGTATGACTGATATCTATCTAAGTTTTTCACTAATATCACTAATAATTGTTTTCATCAATACACAAATATAGTACACAAAAACACAAATATTTCAATTTTGTGATCTTCATTTTGGGCCATCTATGTCATTTTTTCAAATTTATTTTTGATGGACTTCATACTCTTAAAGTCCTATAAAAAGAAAAAAAAAAACTATTGGCTTGTTTGATATCATTCACATTTCTCATTTTTTGAGAAACAAACTTGTTTAATAACTATTCTCGTTTTTTATTTCAAACTTTTAAGAAATGTTTCTAAAAATGATGCAAATTTTTGGACTAAAAAAAGTAGTTTATTTTGAATCCGTTTTCATTTGCTATTTATATTTAATGTTTTGTTATAATAATAAAATTTGATGATTGGTTTGTTGAGATAAGTCACTTATGAATTGGATACGTTTAAGTCTTGAGTACGAAACTCAACGTCATAATTTTTATGAAAAAAAAGAAACAAAAACCAGTTAAAGAAAAAAGAAGAAGCAAAAAGTGGATAAAGGAAAGATTTTTTTTTTTTTTAAAAAAAGGAAGAAGCAAAAATCGGAGAAAGAAAAGAAAATAAAAAATAAAAAAAGAACATTAAAAAAAAAGTGTACAACAAGATATAAGGGAAGACAACACTTCTATATTTGTAAATATTTTAAATAGGTAATAATTTTAGATTTTTTCCCTTATTTTTAATATCGTATTGAAAATTCAAAATTCCAATTCATTTTTCCTGTTATAGAGCGAAAAGATGCTGTGTGCTTCGCACGTGTTTCACTGTTGCCTACAGAATTTTGAGCTTTTATCAAAACAAAAGAGTTGTCAAATTCCAACTGTCGTTCCCGTTCCATGTCTTCAAGGCCTACGGACCATGGGCCGTCTCAAAGTATAAGCCCATTGGATATTAGGCTGGGCTTTCGAATAATCTTGACTGAGCTTCAAAGTCGAAGTCTATCCAACTCCCACTTGAAAGCCCAAAAACCCAGTTGACTTTTATTATTATTATTATTAGAAAAAAAAATATCCTTTTGGTCCATGAATATATGCTTGGTCCTAAAAATTTCAGTTGGCTCATTTAGTCAATTTTCCATAATAGATTTAAAACGTATCTCAACTAATAAATCTATTAAATTTAAACATAATATTGACTAAATGGTGATGTGGTAATATGAGTTGGGAAAAAATATTTTTTTAATCTTACTCTCCTTTCTCTCTCCTACTCGCTGTCTCTACTCCTTCTCTATTGTTCGGTTTGGATTTTGAGTGTTTAGGGCCAAGTTCTCTGTTACTTTACTACTGAATGCGTTGCAGGTCACCCCCAAAATTCCTGTTATGGAAACCAAAACAAGAGGAAAAGAAATTAAAAGTCAGCGTGATGGTAATGGATTAATTAATCAATACCTAAAGTGAATGAATCTGTTTCTGCATCTGCATTTAATTAATCTGCTTTTGCATTCTTCTGAAGAAGCCGATTCAATTTAATCGATATTTCTTTTCTTTTTCCATTTCCCCAATTCCTTGCTTAGGGTTTCTAAACGTTATTTGTTTAAATTATGACTTCTGTGTTTATTTAGTCTCCCGAACTTTTCAACTTTGTGATGTTTTTAAATATGCATAAATAGATACTGGATGTTTTGATAATTATTTGTTCTTTGATTTTTGAAAATTAAATTTATTAAATTTATTAAATTTTTTATAGCTATTTGTTGTTTTTCCGAGAACCAGGATCAGCCCCTAAATCCAGACTCAATAAGAGAGAAGATGGTGAGGGAGAAGAGAGAGCAAGAGAGAGATTAAAAAAAAAATATTTTTTCCAATCATATCACCAACTAATCAATATCATGTTTAAATTTAATAAATTTATTAGTTAAGGACCTTTTTTGAAAACTCAATGACTAAATTAGCCAATTTAAAATTTTAAGAACCAAATGCAAATATTTTTTAAAACTTAAGGACCAAATGATATGTTTTCGTTATTATTATTAGTTATTTCTGCAAAAAATGACTAGCAGGATATTAAGAGAGGAGAGTGAAGAAATTGTTAGACATATTTAAATAATAATATGTTTAATTAAAGTAGGGTGACATTGGATTATTTTATTAGATTGGACCCTATTAAGGAGACCTTTAGGGTATGGTCCCCAATATACCAAAACAAAACAATAAGTACTCGATTTTTCTTGAATCCCATCTATGGAGAGATCATCTTGAAGTTATTATTAGTTTTTCAATAGAATCCGATATGTCATTATTCTTGACAATTTGACATGAATGATCCTAGGATTTATCCATTCAATATAGATTTAAAGTATTTATGCTAACAAATGGTATCGGGGCATATTTTTTTATGTTAGATTGTGAGTTTAATTTAATCGACCATTGATCTTAGACTCAATTCTTCGGTAAAGATGGTTAAAGTATTAAAAAAATTAATAACCCATAGTCAATTGGTGGAAGCACCGTTTTTGGGTTGTAGGTCTCACCGGCAAAGGGACGTCTTCGACGTCATGACGGCAAACGCATTTGTGATAGAACACATTCTAAAGACCCAATTTAAAAATTACCCAAAAGGTAGTAGAATTTAATCTAACCGTCGGTGATTCCTAATTAGTTAGGAATTGATTGATAAATTGGTATGTAGTTGAGAATTTTTCTTGAATTGAAATCAGAATGTTGAATCTTTCAACAATTTGATTAATTGTCTTGAATTATTAATTTGAATTAGATGGATTTTATGTCAATTTTGTCATTATATAGTAATTCTAATTATTGTGTTCAATCTAAGTTTGATTTTTTAGGTTTTCAATGGGAAGCAATTGTTGTATGCTTATGTAGACATTTATCTTAAAAGTTTGTGAATTTGAATCTAGAGTTTGATTGATGATTCAAGTTTAAATTAGATTAATCATACTGTGTTTTTAAATCTAAATTTGATTGATTTTGTGGTAAATTTAAATTTAAATTTAAATTTGATTGATATTTTAACGAATTTAAATTTAAATTTGATTGATAATATTTGACGATATTCACATATTTATGTTGTTTTAGTTGTATTATGTGTATGCAATTATTAAGTGAATATTGGTAAAGACTATTTGGTGTTCTTCCTCTTTTATTTTTGTAGAATAATATTATTATATTATTGTGTCTTACATATTAGATTGAGTTGGTCAAAATAATATATTAACAAAGTAGCCTCTATTATCTAGATTAATTTAATTCTAAAATATAAGATGTGTATATCCATGAATTTATGCAGGTAATTATCGGCCCAAAGGAAGATAATTATTTGGCCAAATTATGGGTATACATGTGGTAATGAGTATGTGCAATTATAAGGATTTCTCATGTAAAAAATAATCGGCCCAAAGAAAGACTATTTTTTGACAGAGTTAATTGTTAGTACTTTGATTACTACGTCGAGAGTAGGATTGGCAAAATTCTCCACGAGGTCGAGTCCCCGCGGGGAATCCCGGTTTGACCAGGGATGGGGTCGAACCAGGAAATTTTTTCGAGACCCATCGGGGGATGGGGCGGGGACAGGGATTGTCCCCGCCCTAACCCCGACTCCGACCATAATTTTATATAGTTATATTTTTAATATTTTATAAATATATATTTATAATATATAAAATAACTTATTTATATGTATATTTATAATGTACACTATAGACTTATAGTGTTATAAGCCCAATATTGAATAGATAAATTCTAAATTTAAGCCCAAAAGTCAAGTCCAAACTTAAAAATTTAAAAGAAAAAAAATGGGAAATCCCCGCGAGGATCTAATACGGGATTCCCCACCCCCGTCCCCGCCTTCAAATGGAGGGGACGGGGGCAGGGATGGGGGAAAATTTTCCCCACGGGGCCGGGGACAGGGGATCCTCCCCTGTCCCGGCTTGGCCCCATTGCCAACCCTAGTTGAGAGTACCATTTACAGTTGGCCTTTTTTACCCAAAGGCTGGACATCAATGTTGTGCTATGTATCTTGTTAAAGGGCCCACCACATATGTGAAATTATTTTGTTATATTTTAGTTGTGAGCATATGTTTTGTTGTTTATTGTTTTAGTTGGTCTTACTCAAATATTTGGAAATCTGAGTTCAATCCCTAAGTTGAATGGATCGAACTGCAAGATTTGGAAGGAAAACCTAGAGATACTTCTCGGGTGTATGGATTTGGACCTTGCATTAAGGACCGATAAACCTACTTCTACTGAAGAACAGCCAAATATGGTTAATATAGAGAAGTGGGAACAGTCAAATCGCATGTGTCTGATGATCATCAGGCACTCCATTCCAGAGTCTTTTCGGGGCTCTATCATAGAAAGTGAAAATACCAATAAGTTCCTTGCTCAAATTGAGAAATATTTTACCAAAAATGAGAAAGGGGAAGCAAGTAGTCTTTTGACTTCTTTAACTTCTATGATGTATAAGGGTAATGGAAACATAAGGGAGTACATTATGGAAATGTCCAATCTCATAGGTAAATTAAAGACACTTGATATCGAGATAAATGAAAATTTACTCGTGCATCTGATACTTATCTCTCTTCCTACACAATTCACTGAGTTTAAGATAAGCTATAATACTCAGAAGGATAAATAGAGTATTAATGAGCTTATCTCACAATGTGTGCAAGAAGAAGATAAGATTATGAGAGAAAGAATAGAAAGTGCTCATTTGGCAATAGGCTCTCGTGATATGAAGAAAAGGAAATTTGTGGATGCTGCAGAAGGGACATCTCAGCAGAAAAAAAAAAAAAAAAAGAAATAAACTACTGAAAATCTTTGTTTTTTCTGTAAAAGAAAGGTCACTTAAAAAAGATTGTCCCAAGAATACCAAGTGACGTGTAAAGAAGGGTAAACTTCTTACTTTGGTTTGTTCTGAAATTAATTTAGCTTCTGTACCTACAGATACTTGGTGGATAGATTCTGGTGCTACTACTCACATAAGTATATCAATACAGAGTTGCCTGTGGAGCCGGCCGCCAAGTGATACTGAAAGATTCATCTATATGAGTGATAGCAAAGAAGGTCCAGTTGAAGCTATTGGAAATTTTAGATTACTTTTAAAAACTGGTTGTTATTTGAATCTGAATGAGACTTTTGTTGTACCGTCATTTAGACGAAATTTAGTTTCTATTTCCAGTTTGGACAAATTTGGTTTTTTTTATTCTTTCGAAAACAATAAAGTTAGTCTTTTTCAAGATTCTAAGCTTATTAGTACCAATTCTTTAGTTGATAGTCTATATATGCTTGATTCTTTTGCTTCATTTCACAAGATTCTGTTATCTAATTCATGTGGTACAAAGCGTAAATTAAATGAGAATTCTACTATGTTATGGCACAAGCGTTTAGGTCACATCTCTAAACAGAGAATTCAGAAACTTGTGTCAGATGGAATTCTTGATTCCCTTGATTTAAGCAACTTCAAGGTTTGTATGGAATGTATTAAGGGAAAACAGAAAAAAATAAGAAAATTAGGTGCCAACAGATGCTCAGACGTCTTAGAACTAATACATATAGATATTTGTGGTCCATTCCCTACGGCCTCTTGAAATGGACAATAATATTTTATTACGTTCATAGACGATTATTCAAGATATGGTACCTGTATTTAATTCATGAGAAACCTCAATCTTTGGACATTTTCAAGTCTTTCAAAGCTGAAGTTGAACTTCAACTTGGAAAGAAAATTAAGGCTGTCAAATCTCATCGTGGTGGTGAATATTACGGTAGATTTGATGGATTAAGTGAACAATGTCCAGGACCCTTTGCTAAATACCTAGAGGAATGTGGAATCGTCCCGCAATACACTATGTCGGGCAAACCCAGCATAAATGGTGTAGCAGAAAGGCGTAATAGAACATTTAAGGATATGGTAAGAAGTATGATTAGTCATTTTTCTCTACCATAATCCTTCTAGGGTGAGGCATTAAAAACTGCAGCATATATCCTTAATAGGGTACCTAGTAAAGCAGTAGCCAAAACCCCTTATGAGCTGTGGACAAGAAAGAAGCCTAGTTTTAGGCATCTTCACATCTGGGGTTGTCCAACTGAGGCTAGGCCTTATAGGCCTAATGAAAGAAAATTGGACTCAAGAACTATTAGCTGCTATTTTGTTGGGTATTCTAAGCACTCTCGGGGTTTTAAATTTTATGATCCCACTTTTAGATTATACTATGAGACAGGAAATGCTAGATTCCTTGAGGATTGTGGAGTTGGGGGGGGGGGGGGGGGGAAGATAACATAAGGAAAGTTATCTTTGAAGAAGAATTGGTTTCTTTTCCTCATGTGGTTATAAATGATGTTCAAGCTCCAATTCCTGACTTCATTATCGAACCAATTATAGAACAAGGCAACATTGAAGTCCCCGTTGTTGAACCTAAAGTTCAAACTCAACAACCTCAAGAAGTGCCACTAAGAAGATATACTAGAGAGAGAAGAAATGCAATTTCAGATGATTTTATTGTGTTTCTTCAAGATGATGTGGGTGTAATGGAAGATGATCCAATCAACTTCCAACAAGCTTTACAAAGTTCTAACTCTCAAAAGTGGATAAGTACTATGAAAGAGGAAATAAAATCCATGAAAGACAATAATGTTTGGGAACTTGTCAAACTGTCATCAGGAGTGAAACTCATAGGTTGTAAATGGATATTTAAAACCAAAAGGGATTCGCATGGTAATATCGAAAGATATAAGGCTCGTCTTGTTGCAAAGGATTTTACTCAAAAGGAAGACATTGATTATAAAGAGACTCTCTCCGGCTTCATTGAAAGACTCTTTTAGGGTAATCATGGCATTGATTGCTCACTTTGATTTAGAGCTACACCAAATGAATGTAAAAACTGTGTTTCTCAATGGGAACATTGATGAGATGATTTATATGGTGCAACCGAAAAACTTTGTGTCTAATTCAAAGTCTATGGTGTGCAAATTGAAGAAATTCATCTACGGTCTCAAGCAAGCCTCTCGTCAATGGTATCACAAATTCCATGAAGTGATAACCTCATTTGGTTTTGAGGTGAACATAGTGGAAAATTGTGTATATCACAAGTTCAGTGGGAGTAAATCAATCTTCTTAGTGTTATATGTCCTTGACATACTCATAGCAAGTAATGATGTAGGTTTATTGCATGACACTAAGAGATTTCTCAAAGGAATTTTGAGATGAAGGATCTTGGTGATGCTTCTTTTGTATTAAGAATTGAAATACTGCGAGATCGTTCTCAAGGCATTTTGAGATTGTCACAAAAGAACTACATTGAAAAGATTTTGAGTAGATTTGGCATGAAAGATTGTGCACTAGGAGATACCCCGATCGCTAAAGGTGATAAATTTCATTTAGGTCAATGCCCCAAGACCACACTCGAGACTAAGGAGATACAGAAGGTTCCCTATGAATCGGCTATTGGAAGTCTAATGTATGCTCAAGTATGTACGCGTCTAGATATTGCGTTCATAGTTGGAGTGTTAGGCAGATATTTAAGTAACCCAGGGATGGATCATTGGAAAGTAGCCAAACGGATTATGAGGTATTTACATAGAACAAAAGATTATATGCTCATTTATTGGAGATCAGAAGTTTTGGACATCATTGGGTATTCTGATTTTGATTATGCTGGTTGTCAAGACACTTTACGATCCACTTCAGACTATATCTTCATGTGGTTGGAGGAGTTGTATCTTGGAAAAGTGTTAAACAAACACTTATGGCTTATTCTACTATGACTGTGGAGTTTATGGCATGTTATGAGACATCCAATCATGGAATATGGTTGCGAAATTCTGTCACTGGTCTGCGGATAGTGGTTGGCATAGAAAGACCACTAAAATTATTTTGTGACAATAAGTCGGCAGTGATGTATTCCAACAACAACAGAAGCAATACGAAATCAAAGCATATAGACGTGAAGTTTCTGGTGAGTTCAGAATGGTCAAATTTTGATAGAACACATAGAAACAAACTCTATGGTGGCAGATCCATTGACTAAAGGTTTATCACCTAAAGTTTTTCATGAGCATGTTGCTCACATGGGTATTAGTCACTTTTTTGATTCCATGGTTTAGTGGGAGTTTGTTATTGAGGATGTTCTTTGACCTTATTTTGTTTATTTTCTATATAGAATAAAGTTGATGATTTATGTTCCATGGTTTAGTGGGAGTTTGTTATTGAGGATGTTCTTTGACCTTATTTTGTTTATTTTCTATATAGAATAAAGTTGATGGTTTATGTTTTATTATCTGAACTCGTTTATCATGCATATAGTTTAGCATAAAGTTTTTGAGGATGATCTCATTAAGGAATTTGGACCAGTTAGAAACAGGCATGATCTAGATCACTTTGCTTGTAGTTTCCATACTATCCATCCATACTTAATCTATGTCATTGAATGTATTAGAATTTGTGATCAAGGAAGGTTTAGTTACAAGGGTAGTGACGAAAGCCGCTTGATTCCGTGCTAATACAGGAGATGGACCGGATTGAACTAAAGGGGAATTCCATTATTGAAATAACCTGTTTATTTGCGCTTAAGGTTTATGTGATTTAATTATATCAGGTACACAGACATCGCCCAAGTGTGAGATTGTTAGACATATTTAAATAATAATATGTTTAATTAAAGTATAGTATGAGCTATGTATATGGATTAATAATTTGTCACATTGGGTTATTTTATTAGATTAGGCCTTATTATATGATCTAATTAATTAAGGCTCTAGATTCCTAATTGAGTATGGACTTAATGGGTAAAACCCATTCTTAATTAATTAGGGTTTAATGGGAACCCTAATTGAACTAGTATATAAAGAGACCTTAGAGCTATGGTCCCCAATATACCAAAACAATAAGTACTCGGTCTTTCTTGAATCCCATCTATAGAGATATCCCATTAAGGGCATTCAAAGTTTTGGTTGAGGAAGACCATAGTCATCTATGGTCATCTTGAAGTTATCATTAGTTTCTCAATGGAATCCGATATGTTATTATTCTTGACAATTTGGCATGAATGATCCTAGAGTTTATTTATTCAATATAGATTTAAAGTATTTATGCTAACACAATTTTCTTCTCATTTTTACCTTTAGAAAAAGAAGGCCACTTTGTTGATATATTTTCCTTTTCAAATTCAATATGCATTGTAATTTTTGTGATACCTTCCATCATACTTTTGGGATATTTATGTATCTACTATCAAAATGAACCAATATAAACATTACTATATTTCACAGTTGCCTTCACGACAAAAATTGTTCAATTTTACTATTGGTTTCACAAACCAAAAAAATATCTCCACATAATAACCATTAAGGGTGTATTTGGTGCGTGATAAAAGTAGAGAGTTGAGTTGAGTTGAGTTGTAATTATTATCTGGAGAGTTAAATTATTTGGGGAGTTAAATTGTTTGTGTTTGTTTGCAGAGTTGAGTTGAGTTGGTAATTATTGTTTGTATTTGTTGTGTAGAATTGGGTTAAGTTGAGTTGGGGATCTAATGCAGTTTTTTGTGAATGAGATTAGTTCTATTTTTTTCTGTTTGTTTTTTTATTTCATTTTTTTATTTTTTATTTTTATGTTTTCTTATTGTTGATTAATTTTCAAATATACACGTATTTCCTCAAATCATTTATGACATAAACTGAACAATCTCAATTTATTTCTCTATTTGTAGAACATAATAGATTATTTTTCACATATTCTTTTCAAAAACTGTAATAATTCTAATTCTCTTCAATCTGTAAAACATACCAACAAAATACATTTCATATTACTACTCAATTAATTGGTATATTGTTTGTTATATGTATATATATTGGATGTATGTATATATATTGAAGGTAATTATCCCAATTACTAATGAATTGGTATATTATATGTATCTATATGAAATCTTGCTAACTTAACATTATTATTTCACATATCATACAGTTTATTTTTATATGATATGGATAGTATATTTGGAATTGAAATTGTACATAAGATAATTACCTTTCATTTGATTATGATGGTGAGAATGTGATGTAGTATAGTAACATTTTTCATAAGATCACAAAAATAATATGAATCGACTGAACATGTGGCCGTTTCCAAAAAAATTCACAAAATATATGTTCTTTTCGATAATTATAATATCCATGTCATAATAAAAACATGTCATGACGTATGCAAAAGTTATCATTCTTTTCGACATGACAGTCCATTGTCCATTTGTTGTTATCCAAAAGAACTATAAACAAAATACAGAGGTACTGGTTCAAATATCAGTGGTCAGTTTACATGTTTCTTCCTAGTAGACGGAGGCAGTACCTCTTCCATGCGTATTTTGGTATTGCAAGGAAGCAATCTATCTTATGAATATCTGTGACAGTAAGGTCAATAAGGGTGACCTGATCATCCTCATCCAGGCCCTCAATGTTGTATATGGCATTTACTACTTCCTTCCAACGCCCGAACTTCAGCTCATACTTCTCATTCTACCATGATGCAAGTCTACCCATGTGTATGTTCTGCATTTCAACAGTCGATCTCATGATTCGATCATTTCAGCTTGGAATGGTGGCCTCTTTCTCTTGTTGCCTCGAGATGACCCGACAGGTACAATCGCTTTACCTGTAGATTTCTCTGCTGGCTTTTCATCTATTCCATCTTGATTTAATGGTGATTTTATCTGGTGAACCTCAGGTGTGTGACAAAGGTGGCAGGTGTACAGTATTCACAATGGCCTCTACCCCCTTAGTTACCTTTGTCATTATGAGATGGGTTTTGCACATTCGCCCAATTCTTTTGAATCCTGGCCCCACTAACCAATTAATTACGTTACAACCACTGAACAAACTTGGTTGGCGAACATGGTTCTTCAAACTCTCTGAATGCATTCGTTGCCATCACGATGGGTCCTCACTTGATTATCTTACTATTTTGTCTTTCCCAAATACAGTGGAGAGGTCATCGTAATGTGGGAATGGCTTGTTCCACATTCCTTTCGCATTAGGATGACTCTGCATTGATACACATACACATTATTAATATTTATATTATAACACTTACCCGTACATTTTTTTTCTAGAATCTTACTCGAACCCAAAGATAAAAAATCTCCTTCTCGACCTGGACACATTTGAACTCCTCGTTCCAGCCAAAGATTGACTTAACATCTCTGATACTACATTGTATTGTTTCTTCAGACTCCTCACCTTGCACTTAATGGTGTTCTGATTCAGTGTGCACCCGGGCACTTTCTCATGTAGAATTCGCTCCAAGTGTTATAGGTATTCTGGTCGAAACGTCCCATTGTCAGACCTCCAACCAGTCTCCACCAAATATAATAGGGCTTCCACCAACTTAGCATCCTCCACCTCCGACCATACGTGTTTACAACTCTTACCATTACCTGCCATTATGCTGCATGCATACGTTTGTTGAATGAAAAGATGATATAAATTAAACACATGCACAAACAAAGGATAAACTGTTGAAATTATATGTTTCAATTTAACTTGTTCACACAGAGTCTTGGCATAAAAAATTTTCACAACATACTTTGAATGTTCCATATCAGTAGTAAAAGAAAAGTAAGCAATGAACATTGAATAATCCGACTCTCTGCCATTGAGTAAACAATTCGACCACCAAGTCATCCCTGAACTTGGTCCATTCCTCCGATGATTCAACAAATCCAATATGATCCCCATCAAGACCAATTGATGTAGAATTCTCCTCATCGGGCACGTCAAGCATTACACCGATTCCCATCTCTCTTGTGATCAAGTTGTGAATAAGGCAACATGTAGTTATTATTCGATATTAGATTTGTATTTAGTATAATGATTTTCCCCTAAGAATAGCCCACCTTCCCTTTAGCAATCCAAACGCTCGCTCGATAACGTTCCTTGCTGAAGAATGTTTCATGTTGAAAAATTCTCTTACAGTTTTCGGTGTGATTCCTGCTCCACACCAATCGGAGAGATGGTATCGTTCCTCTCTGTATGATGCCAAGAATCCTTCAGCATTGAGGTATCCAGCATCACATAGGTAATAGTATCCTGTACACGTTTCGAAATGTCATTCCACATGTGTTGTGGCATGTACGCATGTTTAAATAATGTATACAGTTATTATAATACCGTTTGGAACCTTCGATCCGTACGTTGCGAAATCGCATCCCTAAGAACCCTTAAATTGACTGTAGACCCTTCCCACCCTAGCAAAATGAAGACGAACTCCCCATTTTGATCACACACCACAAGAACGTTTGTGGCAACCTCTCCCTTTCTCGTCCTATATCGAGGTCGATCGACGACACTAACATTCACTTTAATGTATGTACTGTCTAACGCACCTAGACAATTCTGTTTCTCTCAAGTGATCAGAATGAATTAAAAAAATCTATGTTGCATGCATATTTATGACGTATTCATATATAAAAAATACTTGAGTACTTTTTGTACTTGAAACCATTTTCATCTTCCATCGGTGCATGTATTTGTGATCGGTTCTGGTTTTCTCAACAAAACAGTGTGAAATTGTAAGACTTCCCTAAGAAATGCGTTGAAATATCTCGAAACCGTCTCACCGGACCTCGAAAAGTTTTCTGTGTACCATTCGATTCTTGACATCGTGTGCAAGAATGTGTAGGAATATCACAACCATCTCTTCGATGTCCACACATCTTGTTGGTTCCAAACAACCAGTCGACCGTAGAATATTACATAGAATCGTAAAGGTACATCTATCCATTCGGGTACTTTCACGACATGCCAAGTCACTCTCATAAATGAGGCAAAAGAAGGTCAACTGCCTAATGCAGTGCCTAGCATATGCCGGTTGTCTCTCTACCCTTCAGTAGTTGTTCAATAATGTGGTTAGTGTTATGAACAACTGTATTTGAAAGTGGAAATAATTCTCATGATCGAAAAAGAGGTCGTCAACAGTATCCATCTTTATAGGGAAAGGGATACACAAGTTGTTCTTGAAAGGGTAAGGTATTTGGCGGATTATGTTTCATGATTAAGAAGGAATAGCAAACGATATCAAGCGTTGGTACTGGGCATATTGGGTTACAATTTAGTTTTATGGTGCTATTTCCCAATGTGCCTATAATAATCTAAAAATACATGTTTTCAAGGGTTTAGTGGGGTTTTTTCCCCTAAGGATAGGATTAAGGGTATTTTAGTTAAGTCTTTTTAAGGGCTTAGTGGGTTCATTATTATTTTTTCTCTTTCTTATTCTTCTTATTTTTTCCCCCCAGATTGGCTTATGAACAATTTGTATCAACTTCTAAAAATATTGTTTTCATACTCCTAGTTCCTAGGACAACAAATATTCACCGAAAGATGTTTTAAAATGATGTATATAGAAAAAAAATCTGCATTTTCCCATACTTTCAAAACTTGGTGAACCGATTGTATGCATATTGATGTGTAGTTTTTTTTTTTTTTTTTTTTTAATTCTTATGTCACTGATTAGAAACTATATTTTTCAAAAATACATTGGTTATAATATTAATAACATCGTTTCATTACAATTACATAATTTAAAAAAGAACGTTAATTTTCAATTTTGATTGTGAAACGATAGTAAGACGTACTAAAATTAATCCTGAAACCAACTTGATAATAACACACAAAAATGTATAGAATAGGTTCTTATTGAACCTAGAAAAAAAATTGAAATGAACGTATTAGTAGATAAAAAAAATTATATAACAGTACTATTTCACCAATAATTCACCAAAAATTTGAGAAGTATCAAATTAAAAAATATAATGTCGCCAACAATTAATAAAAAAATATTTGAACTAGTATTCCAAAAAAATGTGACCAACAATTAATAAATAATATATTTCCATAAAAAAAAAAAAGTCCCCAACTTTAGTAAAGAATGGAGATACTCTCAAACTAATTAGGAATGATTTGTGCAATTAGTTTGGACCCTACAAAATAATGATAGTTACATTAGAAATAAAATAAAATAAATTGAACTAAGGAGTAACGAACAAAACACCAACATACTATATTAGAGAAGACGGTAGAGAAATATGAAAAGTGTGAGAGGGGAAGTCGTCTGTAAATAAAAGAGGGAGAAAGAGAGTGGTTGTGGGAGGGAGTTGGGTGTATTTAAGTACACCTAACCTCATTAATTAAAAAGTGAAATTAATTAAAATGAATGTCAACTCAAGTTTAAATAAAGTCAAGTAGACTATAGTTAGGTGATTTAGTCAAAGTAAATACAAATATGACAAATATGACAGTAGAATGAATTTTCATATAAAATAGTGAGGGTCTCAGATAGAATATAACATAAGATAGATCGGTCCTTGAAAGAAATCTAACAAAAATAATGAACCAAATCATCATATCAAATTTTTGTAAAACTAAAAAGTAACTTGAAAACAATTTTAAATGAAATAGTAAAAATTATTTGTGTAATATAACACAAAAAATCTATTAAATTAGCTACCAAATTTGAAATGAAAATCAGATTAGGATGTATAAAGAAAAAATAGATGTAAACAAAGGACAAGATAAATATGAAAACATGAGGGAAGAAATCGAAAAATAGAACAAAAATCCGAAAAAAAAAAGTAGCAGAAAGAAAATGGAAGAAGAAAGAGGGACGACGAAATAAGAGATAAGATGAGGGAAGAAACCAAACCGTAGGAGAAGAGAGAAGATGATGGAAAAAACCGAACAGCGGGGTGTCGGAAGAAGAAAGAAGAAAAAATGGCGTAAAAAAACACCAGAGATTCCTGGGGGATTCCGCGTTGGATGAAAGAAACTGAGAAATTGTTAGCAATAGCAGCCACCACGGGGAAACTTTGGAAAGTGACGTTCCAAAGGTTTGACAATAAAAAAAAAAAAAAAAAACAGATATGGGGGAGAATTCAAACGGTGAAGAGACAAAGAAATGAAAATATTACTGGTTTTTAGGATTAGTTTTGAGTGGGTAAAAAAAGTGGTTTTAATAACTCACAATTCTTCTTTATGGGCTTAATAAACATGGGTAATAAATACCCACCCAACCCAATAACCTATACCCATTTATCAAACACCCCCTAAATATATATCGAGTGTTTATTTAACCCGTAAATATAAATAACTAAAAAACTCAATCCTTTAACAACATTCGCGCTATTCAATTTCCCTTTGAAAGCAGTGTTATTCATATCTCTTTAACGCGTTTAATAATTGTAAAAATTCAAAATATACATTTTTGTTGTAAACAGCTGAACTCTCAGGCGACGATCAGGATAACTGCAAACGGTTAGGAAACGACAGTCAGACAAAGAATGGAACTTGCAAAATAAAAGCTCGTTATAGGCTGAGTCGCGGAGCTCGTAGGGTGACACATACAAACATTTTCCGAACGGAGGTCACTCTCAGGATGACACGAAACATCATATAAATCTCACGGTGTGAACTATGTGGAGACGTGGCAGTTGAAATCTATTTATCATATATTTGATTTATATTCAAATGACTTCCTCTTATTCACCGGAATCAAGATTTATGCAAATACTTTTCGAATGGAGGTCACTCCAAGGGTAACACGAAGTATCGCTTAAATTTCGATTGTGAACTCTTAGGGACGTGAGAGCTAAAAATAACATATCGTATATGTTATTAATCCTCCACTAAAGTGTTCTAATAACTTTATCATATAAGTTATTAAACTTCCACTGAAGTGTTCTATTATTTGGGTAAATTTATACTTAGGTTCATTTCGGCTAAATAAACTACCCTAAGTCTATGTGGTTTATCCAAGTATAACACTTCTAAATGGATTTTAAACCTATGATATCCAGGTGATAAACTGTTTTATTACCTCACAACGCTCACTATACTTATAAAACCGGATAACAATGCTCAATTATTTGGCCATAATCTCCAGGTAGGAGGTGTTCCGTAGACTATCAACTTAAGTACCTCCAGCCTTAGACAAGATTATATACCGGTTGAGTTTGTAACTATGTTTTACAAGATGCCGACCTATTTTAACTTATTAAAACGGGTGATTAACTTACGTGAGCATACAACTTATCTTTGTTATGAATTTCAATATCTAATCCAATTTCACAACTTATAAAAATTAGACATGCTCTTACATCCACAACACGCATCAAAGGCATTCAAATTTAATATAACAGTTATATTAAATAATAGAAACCCTAAACATGCATTCTATACATTATAACAGATTATAACATATACATAATGCATGTAACATGCTTCCTAAGGTGGGTTTTTAAATCTAAATGGCATAAAATATGCACAAACATATTTAAATTTAAATACAACATACATCATATGCATAATTGTTTTAAAAAAGTATTGATATGGTTGAACTTTGGCATCCTAAGCAAGTACAATAACTAAATTATTACAAAACTAGTCCAGAACAAGCTTCAAATGGTGTAGAATAGCTCGAACCGGCCCAAACCAGATCCGAACCGCTCGAACAGGACCTCCAAGACATCAAAATGGGTGGAACTTGTCCAAAGATGGTTAAACCAGACCAGATTGAGGCTGAACCAGACCAAAACTGAAGAAAACAAATCGAACCGGCCCTCCTCACTCAGTCAAACCGGTACCAAAGACTTGCTCCTCACTCGAAATATTGTTAGAAAACTTGAAATGTCGCTGGAAGCTTGAAAACTCGATTTTCGATGGAAATCTCACGCGAAATTCCATCAGAATCTTGCTCGAACTAGAAATCTCGCTCAAACTCGATTCAAAATCTCGCTCGAAATTCCATCAGAATCTCGTTCGAGCTTTGATCAACATCTCGCTCAAAACAAAATCTCGCTACCTCGATCAAAATCTCACTTGAAATCGCGCTTGAATTATGAGCAGCGTTGCAATGCTGCCTGGACAGAAGCTCTTGATCTAGAAATCTGCAGCTCGGTCTTCTTCACTTCTTTCTTCAATTACAACTTAATTTCAACTCTAATGACTCAAAATAAATTATAGACTATTGAGCACACATATAAGCTCATCAAACAAGAGCCAATTACAAATTTAACTTGGAAATCAAAGAGAAATCTAATGCCAAAGCTGAATTACATCCATATCAGTCCATAAACATGCGATATCAAAAATTCACCCACCAAAACTCAAATAAACGTTATTTGAGTGCTTAAATCACGCTCTGATACCAATTGATGGAATACACAAGCATACAACGAAAGCAAACAAAATCAAGAAGTACTCTAATTATATTTAATTTGAGTTCTAAAGCATGCTATTTTATAAATTCAAAAAAGGGTTTCAAGAATAACATACCTTTGATGATTCCTCCCAAATCCAAGTTGCTCTTCACTCCAAATTAGCTCCAAATCGATAGTGAACCATTAAGAGATCTTTTCTACTATTCTTAGCCTTGAATTTGAGTGGTGGAACTCGAATTTGAGTAAATTTGTGAAGTGAAATTCTGGGTTTTGAGAGGAAGAAGAAGATAAACTAAAAATCGATTTTCCAGCTCCAATTTATCTCTCCTCCTTCGAAATTTAGTGCTTTTAATCACGGAATACAGGCAAGCAACATCTCTTCAGCCCAATAGCTAGTAGCTGCTTGAAGATTTAATGAGATTTGTGTGTGATTGTAGGAAGAACACCTCCTACTTGAGGTATTTGTGGGCAAAACCCACATAATCCAACTTTTCCATTTTTTTTTTTAAAAAATAAATTAATTCAAAAATTGATTTAATTAATTCATAATTAATCAAATATCAAAATTCTATTTCTTAAATTGAATTTAAAATTAGAAATTAATTAAACATATTTATTTAATTAATTAATTTAATATCAAATATCAAATTAATCACACATTAAATTTCAAACATGAATCCCATTCATGTAATTAATATTTATATCAATATTTAAATATTATAAGCTCTCCAATTTCGTTTAATTTCAATAAATTAAACGTTAAATGATTATATCAAATATAATTTATATAAACCCTAATTTGAATTTGAACTTATCCAAATTCAAACCCTAATTTTAATTTAAACACTTCAAATTGATATCATTCCAAATTCACTCAATTTAATAATTCAAGGTATTCGTGTTTTACGAGCGAGTAGAGGGACCTTATAAACCTACAGATCATGAGCTCCAACGATTAAGATTAATTGGCTAAAATTCTTTAGACCAAATTAATTAGTATTCGTTAACTATCAAGCCACGCCACTATAGCTCGATAGTTGCGCTCTCCTCATTGTAGATATATTTGTGTCCACATGATTTAACCATAACTAGTAAGTCGACCCTTCACAGGTTGTTCGTAATAACGGCTGGTTAATATGTTGTTTTACCCCTGATATTACGTCTTGTTCCTTAAGTTCCTACTGATCCTCTAATGAACAATTGGTTTATGATCTAATCACTAAACCAGATCCTTCTTAGGGCAATGAGAGGGTGAGGCCCTTTGTTCAAGACCTGAATTCCGTACTTAAGAGAACAATCTTTCTCCTATCCCCAAATCGGATAGGCATGAATTCCATCTTGCACCCTATGTCCCCAACTATCTACTTGGTCTTGCCCCTGAAATGGGAGGCTTATTGAGCTAGCGTCGAGGATAATCCCAAATAGACACGAGTTCATAGTTAGCTCAAGATTAAGATCCAGTTACCTAGGTCATCTAAGTGAAATAGTCAGTCTTAAAAAGTAAACAACGTTTATACAGTAAGAATGACTTATTTCTTGGTCCGATCTTATGCAAACTTATTACATAGGACACCCCCACTCCTCATGTCAATACATGAATGAATTTGGATAACATTTGTAGTATCTTTACAACAACTTGTAACAACTATAGAGTAGGTCGCATCCAATAGTGCTACCAGAATAAGGTACCCAACCTTAATCATGTACTATAGACCATTTTAGCTATTTACTCGAACTTGATTCATCTCTATGTCTCTACATAAAATTTATGTATTCATATAATAACCATGGATCTTAGTTTATTGGATTTAGACTTTTATTAATGTAATTAATAGATTCAATACCTTTATTGAAGAAATGTTGAATAACATCTTTTTTGATAATAGATTATGTTTAATTTTACAAACTGCAAGTTTTAGGACATAAAACCCAACATGCAAGGAATACTACCACGTTGTCCCCAGGATAAAACAACCCAAAAAAGAAAACCCGATCGGAAATGCACCGTTACGAAACTGGAACCACACTCTTCTGACTGAATGCTCAGAAAATGGAAGTGGACAAAGAAAAAATAAGCAGAGGAGAGCGAAGGGAATAGAAGAAGTGTTGTTCGACAAGACAATGGCAACACGTCCATCAAACCCACATTGGTGGGTCTCTTCACTCCCTCCAAAATATGGATACCCCTTGAGGACTAAACCCATAATCCAAGATTGAAATACAAAAGGGAGACTTCTTTTTCAAAATTTTTCAATGTATGATTATCCAACCAAAGATTGGTTTTCTTTTGACTTTTTGAAAACAAATAAATTTTCAGCCAACAATTTTTTATCTCCGATCACTAAAATATGCATGTTCCTCACTCATCGTTAAGTATAAATCCAAAATATTTATCTCTGGACATTCAATAATAAAAATTTATTTACAAGGCGGCAGTCTCACCAAATAATTTCTCATTGACGCGCTTGTTTCAAGTTTGTGTGTATATATGTGGACTCAGAAAACAAATAAAATGTATTGAAGAAATGGCAGAAAAACAAAAGGGCACAAGAACCACTCATTTCAAATGGTGGAAACAACCCAACAGACCTCACTCAACAACCAAGAGAAAGGTCATTTTAATTTGAAGACGATCAAAGATGCAAAATCAAGCTCTCAATCACAATGGGACCCTTTTTTTCCTTTTCATTTCTCCTCCACTAAAATCCATTCTCAAAATTCCATCTGGATAATTCTTCCCTTAAGTCTCTGTAATACAACAACATCTCCTTTCCCCAAAAGCACTTCTCCATCAAATTTCTCTTCTTCAACCATGTCTCTCGCCCATTGCCTCTTTTCAACTTCCAGAAAAATCACCAAATCTTCTTCTTCTTCTTCTTCTTCTTCTTCTTCTTCTTCTTCTTCTTCCTCAAATCCCCACTCTCAAATTCTCAAAAATCGCCCAAATTTATTCTTCCTCCAAAATCATATTCTCAATAAACATTCTTACCTAACTTATAAGCCTCACCAATTCTCTTCTATCTCAAAATTCCAACACCCTTTTGCTGGGATTTCATCTTTTGCTGAAGCAGGGGGAGAGGGGAAGCAAGAAATCATTCAATTTAGTCAAAATCATGAGCAACAGAAAGCTAATGAGGAAGAGGAATTGCCAGGGATAGCTCAGACTTTTCATATATCTTCAAGAACTGCCACTGCTATTATAACTTGTATAGCATTTTCAGCTCTTAGTTTTCCACTTTTTATGAAGTCTTTAGGGCAGGGATTTGCTTTGAAGACAAAGATACTGTCATATGTAACTCTGTTGTTTGGGTTTTATATGGCTTGGAACATTGGAGCCAATGATGTGGCTAATGCTATGGGGACTTCCGTCGGCTCCGGTGCATTGACGCTCCGGCAGGCGGTGGTTATGGCGGCGGTTTTGGAATTCTCAGGGGCTTTACTTATGGGAACTCACGTGACTAGCACAATGCAAAATGGGATTCTTGTTGCGGGTGTGTTCCAAGGAAAGGATATGCTTCACTTTGCTGGATTGCTTTCTTCTTTGGCTGCAGCTGGTTCTTGGTTGCAGGTACTAACATTTTGTAGGCTGTTCCTCCTCTCTCAATGTAATCAAGGGTTAGGAGATGAGAATGAAATCTGATTATCCGTAGTTAAATCACTTAAGTTATTCAAAATCACTCTTAAACACGTCTTTAATCATTTAAAATTAATTTAATATTTAATTTTACATTTTTAAATGTAATTCTAATATCATCAAAATTGATTTAGAATGATTAAAAATATGTTTAGAATGATTTTAAAAATAACAAAAATATTTTAAACTATTTGAAAATCACTCCCAAATATGTCCTAAATTAGCTAATAAAAGCTTTTGAAAAAAAATAACAATTCAAACTCCCTAAACTTTGTGGTTATGAATTTAAATATTAACTTTTGAAAAGGTATCAATTTACATTTTCTATCTCATTCCGTTTGGATAAAAATCGTGTGAGACTTGACCTTACTTTCTCGTAAGTGAATCAACTTAGATTTCTTTTGAAAATTGTTCAAGCATCAATTCTAAGAGGCTATTTTATTAAACCGATGTTTGAAGAAGTCAAACACGTGTAAGAATGGAATGCATGGACAATTTTCGTATGTAATATTTATAAAAAATCTAAATTGATTAACTTATAATAGTTTAGAAGTTTAACTTGAAACAATTACATGTTTTACTCTATGTTTTTCAAAGTAAGTCTGAATAAAGGTGCTAATTAACACTCTTACAAAAATTCATGGTTTGAATTGCCCAAGAGTGTAAATTGGAATTTCTCAAGTTTTTTTTTCCCAAATATAGTACAATGAGAAATTCAAATCATAGATCTTTGAGCTGCTAATACACACTACATGTCAATTGAGTTAAACTGGATTTGACTATATAAAAGATTTCTTTTTTGGAAATAATATATATAAAAATTTCTTACAGTATACTGAGGGGTTATTTAGAATTGAATTAATGAGTTTTAATGTGTTTGGTATGGCTTTTAAAAAGCATTTTTAATGCTTATTATATAAACATCTTTGGAAGAAAATTAGTTAAGTATTTCCTCCAAAAAAAAAAAAAAAAACCACCAAGTATTTTTTTTATATATGTTTTGATTATGATTTTTTTTCCCCCTTTGTTTACTTTAAATTAGCCACGAACACTTCTCACGGCTCTTTTTAATTTTATAACCAAATACGGTCACTATTGAAATAAGCACTTTTGTAGCTTTATAATAAGAAATCCAATAATGTAGTTTTCATTCAAGTTAGCCAACATTGTGTTCTAAAGGTAAGTTTTGCATGAATGTGCAATATTGAAAATATTGTTAGCACATCCTACATTTTATGATTTTGATTATAATAATTTACTTCAAAAAGTATTTTTCTAGGAAGGAACCTTTAAAATTAGTTTCTTCAAAAGCACTTTTGATCATAAAAATTAATTGACTGCATGATGTCAATATGCATAACTATAGGTAGGCAATTATTATGGCTCTATAATTTCTTTTCGTTCAGACATTGTTGGCCAATAGTTCTTGAACTATTTCAATAAAAATAGAGGCATTTGACATTATATCAACATATCTTTGAGAATCAAATTGATTGCGAATATAAAGGTCTTACAGTTCCTTTTGACAGTTTTAGGATCTCTTAGATCCCATTTAGTAACCATTTTATTTTTTATTTTTTATTTTTGAAAATTAAGCCTACAAATACCTCTACTACCTCTGAACTTCTTCCTTTCTTGTCTACTTTATCCATGTTTTCAAAACCAAGCCAAAATTTAAAAACTAAAAAATGTGATTTTTTAAAAAACCTGTTTTTGTTTTTGAAATTTAGCTAAAAATTCATCTATCGTACTTTTTGTGAGAAAATGTGAGAAAATAGGTTTAATTTTCAAAAATAAAAAAGAAAAAACGCAATGGTCATGAGGGGGCTTAGTAATACCCCTAATCTTTATCTTAATGAGAGAATTGTTATTCTAAAAGAGAACAATAAAAGAATTAACCA
Source organism: Benincasa hispida (assembly GCF_009727055.1). Classification (NCBI taxonomy): domain Eukaryota; kingdom Viridiplantae; phylum Streptophyta; class Magnoliopsida; order Cucurbitales; family Cucurbitaceae; genus Benincasa; species Benincasa hispida. The sequence goes on along the minus strand of NC_052355.1, from coordinate 48,684,297 downwards.
AAAAATTTCTAACTTTACTCTTTCATCATCAATGTTGTAAGATTGCATCATACTATGGCTGGCCCGTCTCGACGACGCATTGTATAGTTGGATCAATGGTTGGATTTGGTCTTGTCTATGGAGGAGCTGGTGCTGTCTTTTGGGGCTCACTGGCAAGAGTTGCTTCTTCATGGGTGATTTCTCCATTAATTGGAGCTCTGGTTTCATTCCTCGTCTACAAGTGCATTCGTAGGGTATGTTCCAGCTCACTGGCATTATGAGTCAGGCAAGCTTCTTGCCTTGATTTTACATTAGATAACCTGCAAGCGTTATTAAAAACTCAAATCCTAAAAAGCACAATTAATTGTAAGCACTTTTCAGTTTGTGTACAGTGCAAAGAACCCAGGACAGGCTGCTGCTGCAGCTGCACCAATACTCGTATTCCTCGGCGTAACTGGAATATCATTTGTATCATTTCCATTAAGTAAGAATCTTAAATGGGCTGCAGTGCAGGCCGTTGCCTTTGGAACAGTAGGTGCATTTCTTGTCGACAAATTAATTCAGGGACAACTTGGCCATCTACTCAACAAAGCTGCTTCGTCATCGAAAAAGACCGATGAAAGTATGATTGAGGGTAAAAACATTGGGTTCCTTGATGATATTGCAGGTCCAAAGGGAACTCAGTTGGAGATAGTTTATGGGGTATTTGGATATATGCAGGTCCTTTCTGCTTGCTTCATGTCATTTGCCCATGGTGGAAATGATGTATCCAATGCAATCGGTCCGTTGGCAGCTGCATTATCCATACTTCATGGCAGCGTCGGTGGGGCAGAGATTGTCATTCCAATTGATGTTCTAGCTTGGGGAGGATTTGGAATCGTAGCCGGGTTGATGATATGGGGCTACAGAGTGATAGCAACCATAGGAAAGAAGATTACAGAACTCACACCAACAAGAGGATTTGCAGCAGAATTTGCTGCTGCTTCTGTGGTTCTAATTGCATCAAAACTTGGTTTGCCAATCTCAGCAACCCATACATTGGTTGGTGCAGTCATGGGTGTAGGCTTTGCAAGAGGACTTAACAGTGTTAGAGCAGAAACTGTAAGAGAGATAGTTCTTTCTTGGGCTGTGACAATTCCTGTTGGTGCTTTCCTTTCAGTTCTCTATACATGGATCTTGACCAAGCTTATGTCATATATTTTATGAGGCATGTATATGAACAACTTCAGATATGCCTCTTGGAACAATTTGTTTACTTGGTTCATTCAACATATCTTCTTCCTTTTCCAAATGGGAATGGCTGTTTATAAATCATCAAGCAAGCGAGTAACTGGTGTGTTGCTTGTTTTTCCTTCGTGATATTTGGGATCCTTGCAGAAAATTTCTGTACTTCTGTAGATTGAACTAAGAGAAATGAATTTTGTGTTATTCTGGCAGTGTAATCATTTTTTCAATATATCAAATAGCTATACTAACACTTAATAGTATTTTTCTGCTGTCAAACAGTAAGAGCATTTGATCAAACTCTTAAAATTTATCTGAAGAAATTGTTTCATGCACCTATAATCTGAGGACAAGCCCAAAGTTTACCTTCCAATAGTATCTCTATTCCAAATTCATGCATGTGGGAGTTCATCCTTCCAAAATTTCAAAATCCACCTTGACGATCCTTTACTTTGAAAGCATCTAGGGTTCCTCGAACAATGACATCTCACACCAGGTAAATCCTTAATCCTTCCCTATCTTACTAAGACTATAAAATGTTATTGTAAATTATGGCCAATACCATGTAAATGAGCAGTGATTTCAAATCTTGAAGTTAAGCATATCTTGGCAACTTTACGTAAGGCAGAGTTTGGTTTTTGGGGGTAATAGTGAAGAAATTGATAGATAAGTCACCCTTACTACCACATAACAGAACCATACGTGAGATTTTCACCTCATACGGCTCCTCATTCAGTTTATTGTCCAACCGTATAGGTTTAGCCTTGGAAGCTCCTCCACTTGCAGAAGGAATTCACAACATTTGACCTTGCAAGTTATGTTTGCACATCCTTGTGCTCATGTCATACTCCCAAAGGCCTGAAAACATCTGACGTTCCAGTTTCTTTAGTCTTCCATTAATCCAGTTGTTGTGGAGAACAAAACAGCCCTTCTTCCTGCAGACTGTTTTGATATTTTTCTTTTTCCAAAGTTCTTGGTATGCACCATTAGGGAAGAGATTTCTATCCAGAAAATGAACGGTTAAATCTGTTTCAGGTTCCAAGCATTCATTACTACCCACACGATTAATACCTCCCTCCCCACAAAGGGTATCATAGAAGCTTGGCTGCTCTGATTGTCCTGAAGTTGCTGCATGTTTCACCACCTTCTCCATGGCAGCTATTGTTGATTCATCCGAACGAGCAAAATAAAAACCAGAGTTTAAGCGTCTAGGTAAGTTAATTGGTCCTGCATAAACAAATCAAACCAGAAAGTGAGGAAAATAATTGGATAACTTACTTAGAACAAATACTAGTTTTTAATATTCTTTGTGTACTTCATCAATAGTAGAAAAGAGCATCTAGGATAGAAATGAAAACCTGTTTTCTTGTATTCATCAGATTGTGCTACAAGAACACCAGAACCAAAACTGTAAAGAAAGGGAAGAGGATTCATAAACCAATATACATCAACGTCGCTAAGAAGTACGTTGTAACCCAGCTTTAATATCCTTAAAACCATTCTGGACTTCACTTTTGTCACTCTTTGAAAGCACTCTGTTCCAAAGTGACAGTCATTGAAACTGATATTGGTTGGAGGCAATGGATCTCTGTACACAGGCAAGCCCTAGCATAAACATTGAACTATTGAATGTCCAAAAGTAAAATAAATCTAATAAAAACCATAAGAGAGAAGCCTAAAGAACACAAAGAACAAAGAGGCAAAAGAACCTGCAAGACTGAGAATTCATAGGTATCTGAGTCAAGAGCACAAACTAAATAATTGGGGATCTGTAGGTGGCGCAATCTGCAAACCCAACTCATTAACATGTCCTTGTAACTATAACCTGCAATTGCCAGCACAATTGTCTTATTCTTGTCTGCAATTAGGGGAAGGAGAAGCTCTAAGGAAAATGGAAGCTCTAAAGTTGTCGAAGACGATATCCCATTTGTCACTGAGCAATCATGTGGTTTCTCCAGTGATTGAAAACCATGGTCACAAGTTATAGGTTTCTTCTTCCTCCCAAAATGCAATGGTTGATTCAGTGTGTTTTCAGTCGTGTTGATCAGAATATATTGCCCATTACACTTGACAAGTTTCATTAGATTAGAATGTTTAGCTTGGGGATGAAATGAAGATCCATATAGTGAACCAAGAAGGTAATTTCCAAAATATTCCCAACTTCTTGTCGAGTTTGAATGTTCATTTCTTCCATTGGATGATTGGTCAGGATCTTGGAGATGGAAACTACTGATGGTCCAACTGGCATCAAACACAAACCTGAATTCAGATGCCATAGCTTCATTGATGACCCAATGGTTATGGATCCCTCTTCCATATAAGAAGGGTGGAAGAACTCCACTGTGCAACGGACTGTCCCAGTTGTTCCACGCTAATAGTTCTTTCCCTCCACAGTGACTCCATTGCCAATGTTCATTGAGCAACTCCTGAAACCAAAAGAAAACCAGAATGTAAGGGTGGCTGCTCATTATATATTATCAACTTTTAATGCACTATTGTCTCGATCCAAAAATCTGTTAGAAAAATGCTACTTATGACATGTTTGGGAGTGATTTTGAAATGCTTAAAATCACTTTTGTCATTTTTAAAAGCACTCGAAAAATATTTTTAATCATTCACAATCACTTAATAGCATGAAAAGTGCTATTAAAAATGCATTCAAACGAGTAAAATAAACATTGAATTGATTTTAGGTGGGTGTGTTCCGAAGTGATTTTAAATATGATAAAAGTGATTTAAACTATTTCAAAATCACGGTCGAAGCAAGCATAGCTCAACTGACATGCGAGTGTGTTAGTTACCACCAGGTCTATGGTTAGACCCCTACTGCGAATTGTATCGAGAAAAAAAAAAATTAAATCACTTCCAAACATGTACTTTAGTACCTTCAGCATTCTTGTCAATTGTTGATCCTCCATTGAGAAATAACTGTTGGACTCATTGAAGTAGAATGGTATGTACGAAATGTTTCGCGATGAAGCAACCAGCAGCCAATCACGGTCAAGTTTGTAAGCGTAATTCAAAGTGGAAATAAAATCAGGAAGAAGAATAGTTTCAGGATCAATAAAGGCAAAGATGTCTGATGCAAATGACTGAGATCTCACCATCATTGAATGGAAATATGGGGTTCCAAGAAATCTAGACAAATAAAACAAGTAGAAAAATGAACATAAGCAAACTTCCAAATACATCTGAAATTTTCAGTACCTAGTTACTACTATGTTCAAAATAACAATTTCACTTACGTAAAATCAATGTCGCTATCAATATAAACCCTCGAACTAAAAGAACTTGCAGAAGAAACAATGGAAGGGTCTTGGCTAAACAGAATAACTTTAATTTGAGGGGACAGAGCAAGCCATGAACGAATAGCTAAGCTCTGTCGAACTCCAATATTACCAGTAAAAGCGCGAGGCGCAGAGAAAATTGAAACTGAAGGATTGAATGAATCGCCAAAGGCTCTGGACCGAAGCGTGGGCTTCACGAAACGATCCTTGAAGGAAGGCAAACATTGAGTAGCATATAACGAGAGAGCAATCAATAGCAATCCGGAAAGCCAGATTGAGCAAAGTCCTGCTTCAATTGCCTGTTGAGAAACAGAAACGAAACATCAAGAGAAAAAAAAAAACAAAATTGAACGGAACAAAATGGAATCGGAAAGGCGAAGAACCTTCATGATGAGCTGCTATGTTGGTGTATGAAGGTCAGCCATGGATACAGAGAGGTAAAAGATTTTGCTTATCCATTGCCGGTGAGACTTTAACTGAAAGAATGGAGTGCAAAAGTAACAAACGCACCACACTTCCATTTGCGGCGGCGTCAGCAACGGTGCACGCCACCGCACCGGCCATGTGAAGGTTGTCGTTATCTGAACGCAATAATAGTTTAATGTCCACTGAGAAGGCTTCGTTCTTTCCTATGAATGTGAATTTGATATCGAAATTCAATAGAACCATTTTCAGCATTCTGCGTTTTTCAGTCCCGTAATTAATGAAGCTATGAGCTATTTAACGTAAAAACAGAAAAAGAAGAGAGAGAATCATTCTAACTTCAATCATTTATAAATCTTTTTCTCTCAATTACAACAACGTCCGATTTAAAGTCGTAATAATTCTCCTTCCTTACTAATTTCTCCGATAGATATTTGTTGTTACAGTTACACCTAGTAATCTTACACTAATCTCAACAACTATTTCAGCGAAAGAAAAATGATCATAAAAATTGAAAAAGAAGCTGAAATAATTAACTAAACAAACAAACAAATTTTGGTTAATGATTGGAAGATTGTTGTTCAAATCCTCCACTTTTATTGTACTAAAAAACAAACACCAATTTTACTTATGTTTTTCAGATTTTTACATAAGTAATAGACAAGTCAGTATATTTAATACTTGAATGCTCAATATATACTTCGTAATGTTAAGATGTATCGTTAAGATATCCCTCTTGTTCGAACTCACATTTATGATAGTGTACTCTAAATTTTCTTTTTTTTAAAAAAAATGCAAATTAAAATAAAAAAACCTAAATCACTGAGCTATTCGGTCCACCTTGATTTATCGAGTTAAGGTCGAGTACGCACTAAATAAAATACATGTTAAGTTGATTGTTTGAACAATCTCTAAAATTTGATATATCAGAATAACGAAAGTTAATATTAAAATGAGTTCATTTCTTTTACCTTTATCTATATATATATTAAACAAAAACAACTCAAACCAACAAAGTTCATAATTTAAAACTTTACTAAATGCTAATGCCACTGAAAATTAGACACCAGATTGAGGAGAAGCAGCAGACTATATCCATTGAAGTCCATCCTATGCCCATGGAAAAGTTTCGATTTGGGGTATGTGAATCTAGGATGGGCGACACCCATCGTTTTGAACCAACATAGCCTTCTTATGAACGATGAGCATCGTCCATCGTTTTGCTCTTCTTTGGATAAAGCAACTCAGAAGATGTAAAACACAGGCAGATGGTGGGAGATGTAAAACACATGCAGGTGGTGGGGGCTATTGGGATTTAAGAACTCAAATACATACACAAAAATTTCAAACCTTGAGTTAAATTTCTTTTTCCCATCATACACTTTTGGCAGCCCATTCCTAACTAAGGTCAAACCATTAAAAAAAATCAAAACACCTTCTGAGGTTTTCCCTTCAAATCCACGATCGTCATACACCGAAGGAAACGTACCTATGAGTAACCAATATCTCTATATTAAAGCAGCAGCAGCTCCTAGATCAGTATGTAGTATTGCCAGTTCGAAGTTCAAACAGACTGCATCAATCCTTCACGTGCATGGCCCTCAAGAGTATCACAACCACCTAGTGAAGCCATTGAAACAGACTTTCATTGAATTCGACCTCTTCCAATTCCGATAAAATCTGCAGCTTATGAATCTTGTTCGAGTGGCTCGGATTCAGGTATTGAAATCAAGATTGAGACTCCAAACCAATATAATTAGTTAGGATTCTCTTAGCCATTTGACAATCATCTGCGCCGTCTTGCAGGAGACCTAGATCTTGACCTCCTTGCCCTGAATGATATGTATAGTTAGACATAAAGAAGTGGTAACAAAGAATCTGAAGCATCCATTGGAGCAGCTTACTGTTATGAGGATGAGTGTGCATATGTCCTTTAGATCACATACACAAACTTAATCTATGAGACATTGCGGCATACCTGGTGGTTTCAAGAGAAGAGAAGGGAGAATGCCTGCGCTGAGAGTGCTTGCTATGTGGTGACCGCGATACTTGTCTAGAAATGAAAGCATCCATTATACTGATTTGGTGAGTTAAACATGCAAAAGCTTAGAAGATAGATGCTCAGCCTTGTGCAGTGTGAAACTTAACAAGAAACTATTTGTTAGCATAGACCACAAAAGATAACCTCAATCTTTATGTGAAGAGACGAGCATGAATTGTATAATCCCAAGAAAAGAAACCGAGTACTAATTCACAGAATTCCTTTCAACTCCTGCAGTAAATGATAAACTTGAAAACAGGGCAGCGATGATGCCCATATCTTCCAATTTCCAAGAGATGTATTTGATTAACTGCTTATAGGGCCGTGAACATCTTCACTTTTGATCATAATGACCAAATAACCAAGCATACGGAATTAATATTCGTTTTTGTACTCCAATAGAAAGAACAGAAAATAACAGTCAAACCTCCCTGGAATGTCAAAGATGCAAAAGTGAATTTGAGATTTAGGATTACAATACCTTCTCTTAGACCTGATTGGAGATGGGGATTTGTCACGTTTTCTTGAACTCACCTTCCTGCCGAAAGGAACAACGAATGAAATTCCATATAACCTTTTCAAAAGGGGAAAGGAATAGAAACATCTATAAGAAATACCTTTTAGAAACATCTGAGTCATCACTTGAATTATGATCAACTACCTTGTCTTTATTTCGGTCTCTACTGCTCTTGTGCCTACTTGAGTCATTTGAAATTTTCTGTCTCATTCTGCCTTCCTCATCCTTTGCATGGTCCCTTTTTCTGTCAGTGCCATCTTTAGTGCTAGACCTGAGAAGCTTGTCTTCTCTCCTTTCCTCCTTTGAGTTGTGATGCGTAGACCTGTGTCTAGAGTCAAAATCCTTACCTTTCTCGCCAGACTTAACACCTCGGTCCTTCAATTTTTCCTTTTGGGTATTCTGATCTTCTATCTCTTCCTTCCTCAGGTGCCTATGATCTTGCTTCCGACGAATCTCATCTGCTTTTTCATTTGTTCTAGTTTTTACCTCCCCTTCATCCTTAACACCGTCTTTCAATGAAGAACCCCTCATACTCTCCTGCTTACCACTTTTATGAGGTTTTATTTTAGTTTCCCCATCTGGAGAATCTTTAGATCCTTTTTTACCACTCACATTCTTCCCATGCTGGTCAGATACCATGCCTAAAATATCCTTTGTCCCAGAGGCAGTTCCATCACCAAGTTTTTTTTCATTATCTTTACCTTTGTAGCTTGGATTCAATGAATGTTCTTGACCCATTTCTTTATCCACCCAATTACCATTCAACTTATTTGAGCATGTGCTTTTACTCGTTTCATTAACTGAGATGGTTGAACCATCATTGGTTTCACTTATTGCATGATTTCCACCGTGCTCTATAACATTTCCTTGAGTGCTAGCATTCCTAACTGCATCCTGCATCTCTCTTAAATTTCTTTTGGGACTTGATGGCTCCATATTGACCTTTATATTGGAACCTTGCACATTTAAACTCTGACTTTCACCATCTCTATCATCATTTTTTTCATCATCAGAGGCATAATTTCCAAGCCCAAGTACATCTCCAGGTGAGCTGGAATTTGACTTTTCACTAGTATCATCATTATCAGGTTCCTGAATTTTGACTGGAATCAAAATCTTGGCAGAAGCTTTGGGTGTTGAGACTGGCAAGGTAGATGAAGAGACATTCTGATTTGGCTTGGCTGAATGGAAAAAGGAGGGAAGAAAAAAAAAAAGCAACGTGAGAGAGATAGAGGAGAAAAGCAGAAATTCGAAGGCACTCTTCTTTTTTTTTTTTTTTTTTTGGGGGGGGGGGGGGTGGGGGAGGAGGTAGCACCTTCTACAGCAAGATCGTTTTCATCCAGAACTTTCGTAGCAATCTCATCAAACAGTTCGTCAGTAACCTGTGTAGAAATCATACAAACATGCATACGTATAAACATATTACGTCCGAGAAATTTTTTATAGCAATTTCTTAAGTCAACTAAGCTGCAGAATAAGTTTCAATGCAGACATATATACTCACACACATTTGGTAAGAGCAATTAATTAAACGAAGGTACGGCAGACACAGAATCCTCTCATCAAATAGTAATATGAAACAAATCACAACTGAAGCAAAAGAGATGCCCAAAGTTCTAAATTTCCCGTGCTTAAACCAACAATCCCCCCCCCCCCCCCCCCCCCCCCCCCCCAAAAAAAAAAAAAAAAAAAAAAACAAAACAAAACAAAAAAAAAAAAACCAACTTAGCTATGGGATGATAACCAAATGAAAAAATCAACGTACATCAACTCCAGAAAGTAATCTTAGCTTCCTTGCAAATCCACAAAATAGAAGCATGACTTCAAAATCCATACAACAAAGAGAGCATCTAGATAGAGATGGACACATACTCCGATCCCCATGGCAAATGTCATAACCCAAAACCAAATTCCAAAGAAATAATTGGTCGGCAGAAGGGAGTTTAATATCACAAAGTCCCTTCTACAACCAGACTCTGTGATTACATGAAATGGTAATATGTGGGGAAAAGAAATTTGATAATGGTTATTGATTTTTCGAAAACATGTAGGTCAGATTTAGCAACAAAACCTTCAAAAGAACTTCAGTCAGCACACGCTTAATTTCTTGATTTATTGCTGCCGTTCTTGCTCCTTCCACAAAATCCTGCATAGCACAAAAGAAGAACTCCACAATCAAAAGAGAATACAGAGGAAGTCTCATCTGGATAAAATAAAGTGCTCATTCTAAGCCACAAAATAGTGCATCGTGGAGCTAATATTGTTCCAAAAACAAAATATTATATAGAACCTCATCATCTTCTTCTTCAGTTGACCTAGATGAATCGATACTTTTACTATCAGTTTGATCACCCTTCGCAAAAGACTTGTCAACGCCTTGATCCTCCATGAGTTCAGCATCCTCCTTAGGATGGTCGACAGAACTTGTGATCACTGCTTTCTTGATTTCCTCTCTAAGCCAATTTGGCACGGAAGCCTAAATTTACAGGATCAGTTAACGAGCAGTTTATCATATTTCCAATATCAGGTCATGTGGCTGTTTACCTTTTTTGGACGTTCAGACATATTGGACATGCCATATGCATCACCAGATAAGACTGTGGGAGGAAGTGCAGCCCCAGGAAATGGAGAAGCAGCAGGAGGAACTGCAGGGGTCATGCCAGAACCAGCAAACCTTCCAAATGGGGGCGGTGTGTGCCCAGGAACAGAAGAAGGAACAGCTACTGAAGGATCAAGCTGCATATTTATAACAATTTTCAGGAATTTATCTTGATGACTTAAAACAAATATATATATATATATATATAACAAACCAAGACCTGTGTTCCTGAAGCCAAAGTAGGAGGAATTGGTGGATAAACCATGCCAGGAGCAATAGAAGACCATGAATTTAAGGAAGGCATAGGGACACCAGAATCAAATCCTCTAGTGGATCCACCTGAATCATTGCGAGCAAAGCCAGCGTGCGCTCTTAGACCATGGTCATGACTGAACCTAGGAGCAAAATCTAAAGGCTGATCTGCAAGATTCGTTACAGGACCAACTGGCCCTGGCTCATTGCCATATGGATAGGGCGGAGGATTAGGTGGTTGGAAATGCTGCGGTCCATCATGAACTGATGAATTTTGCAGAGGTAGTGATTTGAAAGACTGTACATTTTGATCTATAGTATCTTCTTTCCCTGCCATTAGGTATTTGAGATAAAATTAAACAATTGAGAGGAAACAACAGTAGCACCAAGCAATAAAGAGAGGTAAGTCAAAATGAATAGTAGGACTCCTAGGATTTAAAACGTGGGAACAAATCTCTGCTTCAAATAAGCTTTTGCCCAGGAGATTCAAAAGTTCGTGTAAGGGTACAATTGGCAACTTAACTCTCAACATGATTATGATTCTGAAAAAGTTAATCACATTCTTGATGGTAGCAAAAAGCTGAATATAAAACACAATTTTCACCTAAGATTATTTGTCAAACACTTATCAGAGAACCCTAATGATAAGCCTCAGTACTTCATTCAAAGACCAGTTGTTCTAAGTCTTAGAATCTAGACTGGACACTGATTAAACTAGAATAAAGTATCGACAAAGATGATCGTTCTACCATTTTTTTCCTTTTTGTGAGCGCATGCAGAGTGAGGAATGGGGGATGGGGCAGGGAGGGTTATTTCATCCTATTTTCCCAAGTAGGATCTTATTAGCCTGTAGAGAATAGAGATTATAACTTCCATTACTTAGAAAAAGATAGATTAAACTATAAGAAAGGCCGCCTTGGAGTAATTAGCAGAACATAACAACAGCAATCCAGCTCCCTATAAGCGCTAAAGCGCCCATTGCCCAGAGAGCTCCCCACCCAACCTTATGCAGAAAATTATATTGACAAGCCAGTATGCAATTATTATTATAACACCAACGATAATAACATAAGAACAACAACAATACAATGATAAAAGTAATACAATTCATAGTGATAGATGCCCACAGAGAATCAATGATAGCAAACAATTACTATTAAAAGCACCCAAAAGAATCTCCATTCTGCAAGAATAGTCACCCATCAAAGAGTTTTTTCTTTTCCCTAAAAGGAAAGAGAGTTGTTGGGGGGCAGAGCACAATATTAATGATACTGATACAAAAAAGATTTCTGTTTCATTACTAAATGGGTTTGAAAGCAGGATTCTTCAGGAATAACTACACTCATACACAAGTGAATCATTACCTGTAACAGAATAATTACTAGAAGGTACCTCCTGCTGATGAACCGATGGACTTGAAGATAACTTTCCTTGACGATGTAAAGCAGCGCTCATGTTGCCTCCATAACTAACATCACCAACAGCGTATGTTGGACGCCCATCTGAAGGATAAGAAGATTGTTCCCTGCTAACAGTAACAGGTGTGGAGTCCAAGTGATGAGTTGCTGGTGGCCGGGCAACAGATGTGGCTGAAGCTGGAAACTGGTCATAGATTGTAGGTGGAAGAGGTTGATGAGACATATCTGGATGATTTGAATTAATTGGCTGTGAATACTGATCATGATAATAGTTCTGTTCTTCAAGTCTTCCTGTAGGTGCAAACTGAGATTGCTGACTCTCCATTGCAGTCTTCGCATCTGCCCATGCCCTAGCTCTGGCGGCCCAATCTTCTTCATTGCTTTGGGCTGTTATTAAAATTTTTAAAAGAAAGTGCACAGAAGCCAGTAAACTGAAGGAACACTACGATTTCAAAGGAACAAAATGAAATCCTAAAATTTGGAGCATAATAATAATAATAAATTCATAAAAGAATGAGACTCAACAACACAATAACACAACTATAATATGAAAGTGGAGAAACTGTTTCTCGTAATGATGCAGATAGTATAAATTACGAGCCTTGACTATCTTTCATGCTATACAGATAAATCAAGATCATAAAATATAAGCTATTCTTTTTATAAGCATTTGAAGAACATCCAGAATAGCATCTATACTTCGTTAGGTGGCAGGTAAATTCTTGCAAACTGAAGCTACTCCAGGTAGAATCTGACAGGAGAAATTAATAAAGATATCAAGTAACAAACCTCGATATTCCCAGCCTTGGTGCGGAGCCCAATTCGGATTGTTCCATTCCTACAATAATCAATAGATTGTAAAGAAATGACTTACATGGTCAAATATAACCTACAGAAAGTACATTGATGCGGCTCAAACAATCACTCATTTCCTCCACCAACTTACGCCATTACATTCTCACAAGTCAAGAAAACAGTCAGGGAAGTCAGAAATTTCAGAGTTAGCAATCATTTAATTAACGAAATTCGCCAGAATCACCTGCGAATAAGGCTGCGGAACCTGAGAATGAGGAGGAAGGTGCTGATACATAGGAGGGCGAGGAGGCGGGAAGGGGTTGTGGTGCATAGGTTGCGAAGCATAAGGATGAGGAGGTGGAGGATAAGCACCAGGAGGAGGAGGAGGAGGCGGAGCATGGTCGGAGTGAGGCGGCGGCGGTCCCCACTGCGACGGAGGCGGAGGAGGAGTCGGGGATGCAGAGTATTGAAATTGGTTGGGGAACCATGGACCCTGGGGAGGAACTGGAGGCCTCAAGGGTGGTTGGTGGTGGTAGGGCTGTCTCTTATACACATCTAGATGTGTATAAGAGACAGGTGTAGATAATTGAGGGGTTGTTCTTGGAATAGGGAGAAGGGCTGAGGGTTGAAGCTCGGAGTTACAACATCATTACTACGCCCAGCGAGGAAAGGGGAATTTTCTGAGGAAAGGGAAGGGACAGCCCGAGAAGTCCAGTGTGAATTGCATCGAGTTGTCACCGTTACGTCGCCGTTAGAATTGGGATTCCCTGCCGTCGGTGGTGGGGGCTAAAAGGACAACAACGACTTCGATTTTCTTTCTTCTACAAACTGGGCCTAACCTTCTAAAGCCCACATTAATATTTACGAGCGTTTTTCTTTGTATGTATGTTTCAATAATACAGTGCATATCAGTTGAGATTCATTTGACTTAAATCTATAGCTTTGAACATATACTTTTTGTTCTTTGTTTTTTTTTTTTTTTAATTTTTTAGGGATTAGTCAGGCCTGTGTTGAGTTCTAAAATATTGAGTTAATATATATGTGGAGTTAAAAAAGTATATGTTTGATGTGTATACTTTTTATGTTTGAAGTTAGAAAATTATGTTTAAAATGCAGAGTTGAATTATTAATTAAAGGTATTTTATCTGATTTTTTGTAATATAAAAAAGTATGATTTTCTAATGGTTATTTTTGTTTGTTTAACTTTTCAATTGCAAGTATGTTTTCTCATTTTTTTTCAATACTCAATTGAGATGTCAACTTAAAACTTTTACGTATATTTTACAATTTTTTACATATAACCATTGTACTTGAGGTAGACACTATTGTTTCATACAAACAATAAAATTAGTACAATATACTTTCACATTAATGGGATGTATGAATGTAATATGTACAAAAAAATAGGTCAAAAAAGGTTTAAGACTTTTTATGGCATCTTATGTCAAATTGTAGGTTAGGGGTGATCGTCGAAGCATTTTGTTCACAGTGAGTCGACTACTATCGCCGATGGTGGTTTGTTGCGGAGTTGGCATCGGAGATAGTTGCCATAGTTGGGTCATCAAAGGTGGTCGTTGGAGCATATCATCATCCACGATGATTACCGCCAAAGTTGGTCATTAAGAGAGGCTAGCAAGTGGAGTTATTGGAAATATTGGAGGGATGAAGAGAGAAAAGGGAAAATATAGAATTTTTAGATAAATGTGTAAACTTTAATAATGAATATTTAAGATGTTGGTGAAATTGAGTTATTTAACACCGACTTATGAAGTTGACGGGCTAAACATTAAGTTTAACTCAACTCAACCCAATTCAAATCAACCCCCTAAAGTTTTAGGAAATCTTAGCAATCCAAGAGGAAAAAAATTATAGTAAAAATGTGGTGATCTTTTGTCATATTTGGTAAAGGTTCAAACCGCTAAACCTTTTGAACAAAAACATATGTATTAACTGATTAAATCAATTTCAAAGGAAAAAAACTAGTTATGTAAATTAGAACTCTAAAGATTTAGACGATAATATATGTATTGACCAATTAAGTTCGTAACCTGGCAACTCATCAAGTTTGTTAAAGATTAAACTATCCAAAAAGTTATAATGCTTTAGACATTCACCATTCTCAAATCGAAATAATTGTTTGGAAAGAATCAATCAACCCAATAGGCAAAACAACCCACAACCTATCTCTCAAAAGTTTCTATCCTGTCAACAATATATGTGGGGAGGGAAGCGCGTGGTTAAAGAAAAACTAGCCATTATATGACCACCTAGAATTATATTTTTAATAGTTAACAAAAAACCTAAATAGAATTTAAGTAAGAATTTATAGCATCAATCAATTGGACAGCAATAATTACGAAAACACTGTACAAAAAAACGATACACGCATACAAATATTGAGATTCTGTCTTAAAACATTGAATATTTCATACAAATCGAGTGTATCATGGGCTTTTGAATTGCTATAATTGCTATTGTGATAGGTATACTACGCTTCTTTCCCTTTTACAAATCTAGTGTCTAAGAATGTTGAGTGGGTCAGCGGTTGAAAATATGCTTCACCCATGCACACTGAATATAGCTAAATTGGAAATTAATGGGCAGTCTCATGCAACTGCATCAGCCTGTTTTCTAGTCAATCTTGCATACAAACCATCCTTTAGTAGAAGCTCCTTGTGAGTGCCCATCTGTGATATAATAATAATCAATAAGACAATTTTGTCCACAGCTTAAAGATTTCAATATGTTGGAGCAACAGGCGTATTCAGATAAAAGAGAAATATTGGGCCATAATGAGTTAAGCTAAATTCCAAAAACAAAAACAAAATTTTAAATATATATGTATATATATATGTACGTACGTATACAATTTTCACAATATAACTTTGAATTTTGTAGGTGGAAGTAGTGTTTATAAGTTTAACGTTCAAAAATCGCCTACAAAATAAGCATGCTAAAATGTTCAAAAAGTTGGATGAATATTATAAAAAAAATTAAACAAAATAGAGAGCAGAACAACCTCAACTACGTGACCCCCATCCATAACCACTATCCGGTCAGCCGCTTGAATAGTTGAAAGTCTGTTAAAGTAATGAAAATTCGAACTTTCAGTTGAAGTATTGATAAAATTAAATTTACCTTAACCTATCAACTTAAACTTTTAGGTTAATCTGTCATTTAACGCTCTCAGCCTGCAAGAAACATGTGCAATAGAGGGGTAGAGGGCTTACCTGTGCGCAATAATTAAGACAGTTCTTTTCATCTTCGAGTCGTTTCTCACAGCACGAACAACACCCTGAATAATGTTAAAAGCAACATGTAAGCAATCCCTCATGTTTCTCTTTTCCCATATGCACGTCTCTAAAAGTTATAAGAGAAGGCAGAAAAATTGCAAGAACATTCTCGAAAGGTGAAGAAAGGTGATAAACTCCACAATAGCTATCAGGTGACAGCTGCAGTGAATTGAGCAAGCAACAGAAGGAAGAAAGGCACATGTAGGCAGAGGAAAGAAAAAAAGAATAACCAACAAACTAAAGGGAAATAATACAATGAATAGCATATCTTCAAACAGAGTAGAGATCTTTTTTTCCCGAAGCAACAGAAATATAGAATCCTGTTAAATATTCTCTACCCATTATCGTCTTTATTTTACAAGTACGGTTGCACAATCCTTCCCTTTTTTGTGTGCTTGTAAGTTGTAACACAATTGTTTGAACTCCGTGAGTATATGGTAATATAGCCAAGCTGTAACCTATATATAAAGCTTTTCAACCTCAATTTGATTATTTAAGGTTCCATCTGATAACGATTTTGTTTTAATTTTCTGTTTTTGAAATTTATGTTTGTTTCCTCCCTATTTTTCAATTATGGATTTCACATTTGTTGAATTGAATTCTTAGTCGAATTCTAGAAACAAAAACAAGTTTTTGAAAATTAAAACATTAGTAGAAAGTAGATAACATAACATAGAAGTATGTAGAGCTTATAAGCTTAATTTTCAAAACTCTAAAACAAAAAACCAAATAGTTCTCAAATGAAGCCCAAGTCTTCTTAGCCTATTTCTTTCCTCTCACACATATCACGTTCTTTATCTCTGTTCCCTTTTTCCCACTTCTCTGGGAGAGGGCATCAAGAGCTTTGTGTAAGTAGTTACCTTCACATTGTGTTCACTCTCTGCGTCCAGTGCGCTAGTGGCCTCATCAAGAATCAAAAGAGTTGGATCCCTAAGAATAGCTCGTGCAATGGCTATCCTCTGCTTTTGTCCCCCACTAAGTAAATCATCATCAACAAGCGTTTTATAACCATTGGGCAGCGATAGGATAAAGTCATGAGCATAAGCTTGCTTGGCTGCCCATTCAACATCCTCTTGTCCTACGTCTCTGCTACATCCATACTTAATGTTTGAACTGACATCCATGCGGAAAAGTTTAGGTTCCTGTCCAAAACTATCACGTCAAAGGAGAAATATTAAACAACACTGAACTTCAGACTAATTGGGAAGTAATTAACGTACCTGCCCTACATATCCGATTTTTTCTCTCCACCATACAATGTCCAACTCTTTAAGAGGGTAACCGTCAATTAAAATCTGCAAATACGAAAAACTACACAAAAATGAGAAAAGTCATAAGGGCATGGGCATGCAAAAGATATTTATGCATAAGTTTTGTGGATTCCAATCTAATAATATGACAAATAATGAGAGGGAAGCAGGAGGATCATGGAACCCTTTGCCAATCCTCTTTTGAACAACTAATAGCAATTACTCTTGTGGGTGATATAACTCTTAGCTATTGGAAAAGAACTTTTTTTTTTCTTTGATACGTTAACTAAAATCTTTTATTCTAAACCAACACAAATTGCAGCAAGAAAAAACAAATTATAGTTGCATTTATATCACTACAAGGGGGTGTAAAAGCTAAACACATTACCTGCCCATTTGTTGGCTCATAAAGTCGGAGTAAAAGATTTACCAAAGTGCTTTTGCCACTGCCACTAAGACCAACCTTAAAAAAGGAGGTAATAAATAGCATCAACTTATTAGTCAACAGAGAACCCATTATCAGTCGGTAAAAGAGAGGGAAAATACTTACTATTGCTACGACTTCATTTGGATGCACTGAGAGGCTTACATGTTGCAGTACAGAGACCTATTGAAGTGTTTGTATCAACAATCGTCTTGAGAGTAGGCAAGAAAAGCATCCAAAGTTCGAATGATGATGATGATAAAATTAATAATGTGATACAGCCAGCTTCAGCAAAATAAATTAATAAGAAATCATCATGATATGTGGAAGCTAATCATCTGAATTTTACCTAGCAGAAAGTTTTAAGCATGCAGATCGATGTTGGAATGCAGAGTAACTCACAATAAGTCTGTTGCGGAAAGGAGAGAAGAAAGTAAAGTAGCTGATATAAATTATAATGCTGCTTATAGGCCAACTTAATCAAGTAATATCTTCCAGTATAGGCTACACCTATATTGGCATGCTCCTCCTACTGCTAGAAATGTCATCTTGGAAACTGGAAGACATAGTCAAGTCCAGGTATAATATATATTAAGGTAATATTGAACCTTATAGGTTTAAGCATTATAACACAAGTCACAAGAAACACTTCTAAGGATCAAACACTCTTAACAAAAGAATCTTCATGAGCAACTAGATGACACTATGAATTATTGTTGATATTACCCTTAAATTAGTAAATTACTGATGAAGACAAGCTATATTTGATCTCAGCCAAAAGGCTGAGAAATGTACATATTGCTTATTCTTTCACAAGAGGAATAAAAGTGAGACCAGATTTTTCAGTCAATATAAGGTGTATCATGATACATAAGAAATAAGAAATATAATACCAAGCTATTATATTTTTAAGAATCCGGAAAATGAGCAAAAACATTGTATTCTGTTGTAGAGCGCTGTAGATTACAACAAAAAATCAGTGTGTTGAAAGAAATGGTTGATAGATGTTACAACTAAAAAGAAATTTACCATTGGCCTTGAAGGATAACTGAAAGATACATTAAAAAACTCAATGCGTCCTGACAGTTTCTGCAACTTTGTTCCTGTCAGTGTCAATAATACAAATTCCACATAAGATTTCAAGTAACCAAGTTCTTTATGCTTTCTTTATAAATGAATAGCTCAAAAAACCTTCAGTGATTTACGCCATGAAGATAATTAGTTCAAGTTAATAAATGACTCCTCACTTTGGAGTGCTTTATATGTTGAAATCATAGAAGGAAAAGAAAAAGAAGCAGGGAAAAGGAAAAAACCCAAAGCAAGGGCATAAGCAGCATTGCCATAGCCATAAAATAATATTTTGTAAAACTAATTTTAAAAATCTGAAGAAGCAACTGCATCATGAAATATTTTGCACAAACAAATGGAAGTAATTTGAGGCAGAACAATATTTTGAACATTGGTGTGAAAGAATATTTATGGTGCCTCGGTCAATCAAAAGTTGCTCGAGGGGTTTTCCATCTTGAACTAACTTAAGTCCAAAACTAAGACTTCAAAACAGAAAAAGATCTAGTCAAAACACATTTGTAGTGCCTGTCCTATACTGATCAAATGGTCTCATCGTGAAACTTTTCCCACATCTAGTCAACTAAACTCATATGTGCCTAGGTGTATATATGTATTAGCCTCGCATCTAAGTTCGAAAAGTTATAACAACATTATGATTTCGCATGCTTTAGAGGTTTTTGCATGTGCCAGACCCATCTGATGCACATTTCAGGGGAGAAAACAGTCATGAAACAGATTAACTTCATCAAATGAATATTGATGACCTTAACATCTCCATCACAGTTCAGTAAGTAGCTTGCCTTGTGATACAAATTGGTCGCTAGGCAAGAGATCCATCAACTGAAAAACCTTTTCACTTGCCCCAACAGATTGCATCAAGGAGGATAAATTGTCCCCCACCCACCATGTTGAATAAATTAACCATTCGCTATACAATATAAACTTTGTAAGTTGTTCAGCTGTTATACGACCAGATAGAATAAATGTTCCTCCTAATAGCACAGCAATGACCTAGAAACAGAAAATATGCAATGTAAAAAAACAAGCAAACAAATAATAATAATAATGTGTGTGTGTGAGTGGGTGGGGGTGGGGGATGTTGGGGCAGGTTTACACCATCTCCTATTGAGTATTAATAAGCAAAAACATTATATCTAGATTTCAAGTTCACTATAAGTGCTATTAATAGTCCAAACATGTTTTTTTTTCTCTTTTCTCACTTTGTATTAATTTTAAGAAAAATTGGATGCACAGAAAGGTATAGTTTGGGAATACATAGATCCTTCAACCATTGCGTTGGGTTTTGAAAAATGCAATATTATATATATATATAGGATAATTATTTTAAATGGTAAAACTGCTAAACATATTTTCAAGTATAGCAAAATGTCACTGTCTATCAATGGTAGAACGTGATAGACATCTAATAGTGGCCGATAGACCACGATAAACATCTATCAAATACAGGTAGATGTCTATCATAGTCTATCACCGATAGACAGTGACATTTTGCTATATTTATAAATAAGTTGGTTCATTTTCTTTTATTTGAAAATAGCCCATGCCATAGCATTGGTATTAAGAATCCCACGTTGGAAACTTAGGGAGACCTTACAATCACTATAAGATACATGTGTTACTTCTCTCATTAACAATTGGTTTTGAGATGACTTCCATATTTATCTAATATGGTATCAAAACTCATAAAGCCCAATTGAGTATTCAAAATAAAAATAATAATAAAAAAATCTGACTCAAGAATGGTGAACCTGAGACACCATCTTGAGAGGGCGATGGGGAGATCTCACAATTTTTATTAAGATATATGGGTTAAATCTTTCATTGTCAATTGGTTTTGAGATGGAACCCATATTAATCTGATAATGGGAGCTCATTACTTAGTGGCTGTAATTCTTGTTAGTATGCTGTCTTGTCATTTTAACACCATGTTTCTATGTTCATTCTAATGGGGCTATTTTATAATAAAAGATTCTGATAAGAACAGAATCAAAATGTTAACCATATTGAAATAAGAAAGAAACTGCAAAATGAGAAAGAAATCCAAGAGCCTTCCCTTACTCTCCAAGTTCCGTGTATATACCTTTGGTATATTTACCAAATCCTTCCCTACCTCCCAAATCTCCTAACCTCCTTACCCTAACAAACTCGAGGGGAACATTTCACCCAAATTATTTGAGGCTAGATTGTGCAGTTCCTATGCCTTGACAATTACACAAGACAGCCTTATTAGCATCAGATTTCACACAAACCACTCGAAAATTGCAAAAGCCACATGAGTCAGAACTGCCTTGCAGAAATTCATCAAGCCCAAGTCATATAGAGAACCATCAACCAGACATGTTCCCATTCCTACCACCAGTGGCTATCGAACCATCACTAATAACCAGCCACCATTCAGCGCAATTCATACCTTTTCATACATTTGTATGGGTTTGGACATTTTTAACCCGGCCCTTCCAACTTGGGTTTTTCAACATTTGGTTTTACATATCTCCCTCCAACCAGCTTCAATTTGACACCATCAACTCAAGGAAACATCCCCGCACTTCACCTCCAATGCTTGCTCCGCTACCAAAACACTCTTCATTGCCACCAACGAATGACACATTTCCAATTTATAGTTTATACCAACCCCCAAATCTGTGCTCGAGAACAAGTGCTCTAATACCCATTTTATGGGAACCAAGTTGATATTTATACTACAATGGGGGGGGGGGGGGCAACAAACTGGAAAATTGTAAGCTCCTTCCAATCTCCAAATTCCAAGTTATCTGGAATCTTTATCCAATACTTATAACATACTTCTGACTGAAACATATACATAACTATATATACAAATTATTACGTAGTCCAATGTTTATTAGAAAAGAAATTGAACATGAACGAATTGTAATGTAGCTAACTGAAAAGACATAAAAAAGTTGGAAATTAAAGGAAAAAGAAAAGGGAATATTCATTTTGCAATTGTACAAAGAAAAACAACACAAGAGCAGAACCTGAGTTGTGTGGTAAAGAAAATTGAAGCTAAAATTCCAAAGGCCATATCCTGCACTCTGTCTTAAGCTCACATCAGCTAATCTTTCCAACCACATCTCATACCTAGGCATTAAGAAATAGGCATTTATCAGTTTGAAAAACTAAACACTATTTGATTTATTATGATTAATACATATTTAAAAAGAACCTATATTTACTGAAACGTTGATAAATCAAAATAAGATGGGACTTGTAACACTAGTCTACCTTCCAAGTTCCTCCTTCTCGGTCCCATAAACACGAACTGTTCTGATCAAAGACAATGTTTCTTGTGCAACCTATGTGAAAATTAGAATCTCTTTCAAAATTCGAAACAAAACATCACCAAATATGTAAAAGAAAAATCTACCGTACATCATTGGAAGAAGCAGTGACATCTTGGACAATCTTTGCTGCCTTCTTCTGATATCTATGATGACGGACATGGATCGTAATGTTACTTATAACAAATTGCTAACAAAATCACTCCAACATAAGCATAACCGAATGAAGACAAGAAGGTTAACAAACATGAATGTCAATCTATAACATCTCCGATACAAAAAGTGTCTATTGCAGTAAAATGGTACTTTTTTGGTTATTTCACCAGTCTGCCTATTACTCTGATTAATTGATAGGGTTCTCTATGCTAAAAAAAGGATGTAGAATAAGATCATGAAACAAGCCAGACTCCAGATTGAATGATATTGCCTGACAATATTCTAACTTTGAGTAAACTTAATTTACTTAGAAAAATGAAAAATAAAAAAAGTAAACTTAATTTACATAGCTAAAACATTGTGGTATGCTTAAAATTCAGAACAAAAGGGATGTTTTGACGGGGAAGGACAAATGATTAGGGTGTCTGGACATCATTCTTACCGGCCATACACTAGCATAATTGCTCCTAAAGTGGAGCATATGATCAGTGTGCATAAACCAAGAGGCTTTGACAAAAGAAGCAAATAGATCAAAGCACCACCCCCCTAGGAAAAAGAGAAAAGTATCAGATTAAGAATCGATCATCTTGCAATGCATCAGTTATCGTTACACAAAAGAAAACCTGAAGAATGTTGCGTAATATCAAATTAAGATCATTTCCAATGACTCTCGATACTTGCTGGCAATCAGCACCAAGCCTACTTGTGAGATCACCAACAGTTTCATTGTCAAAAAATGATATGTCCTACAAGAAAAAGTAACACCAAATAAATTACATTGAGAGAGAGAGAGAGAGAGAGAGAATTGAAGCAACTTGATGAATTCCACCAGTTGGAAAAGAAAGTTATAGGAGTTGGCTTCTCAATTATTCAGAACCTGTAGAAGAAGAGCAGAATAAAGTGTTTCTCTTGTTCTTTTGACCTGCAGTTTATGAGAGACATCCAGTCATTGTGAAAGTCACACCATATATATTCAACAAGAGGTATAGAAAAATAATAAATTTTTACCCGCCTGGCATCTGAACGTTCGCTTTGGGTCTAAAGCAAATAATAAGTAATTCACATATCATGAGGTCTGTTTTATAGCATGTCATCCTATGGAAGAATCCTTAGAAGGTATAACAGGATATCTTGATAATGTATAAAATGAAAGTGGAACCATCATCCTTTTTTTTCTTTTATTGGAAACAACCACTTTCATCGAGAAAAAAAATGAAAGAATACCATGGTATACAAAAACACAAGCCCACAAAAAGAAGTCCAAACTAAAGAAAGAGGCTTCAACTATAAAAGATAGTGTTTATCAATAGCTACAAAAGGCCTTCGAAATCGAAGCCCAAAAGGAAGCATGGAATCTAAAGAGGGACTATACATCAAAAGGGTCCCCCTCCACACCTTCAAACGTTCTATTGTTATGCTCACCCCAAAAATTTGACAAAATAGCACACACCCCAAAACTCTCATCCATTAAGAAATGTTCTATGCTGTAGAGACACTGACAGGTTTAAACATAGTTCTTTGCCTGGAAAATTATGAGATGAAACTCACCAGGATCATGTTGGCAACTCCAAAACAGTAACCTCGAACACCACTGAAATTCAAAAGGATAAAGAATTAGGTCAATGCATGAGCATTTCTGTTGCAGTATTCCCTAAAAATTGTCACCTTGCAACAAATGGGGAAAAAATTGAAGCTTAAAATAAAATTTTTAATTTGCCAATGACCAACAATGAGAATAAATTACACATTAGGGAAGTTTAGTTCCAAAATTATTAGCATAGAGTTAGCTTTAAAGCTAGAGAAGGGATCTTTGGCCATACAAGATTTTGACCTGCATATTCCTGAAGTGACACACAATAACATCAAGAGTTGCACATTCCTGCGAAATACTGAAATTTTGCCACTCTCAGCAGAAAATATCGTTGCTGTTAAGAAGTGCGGTATGGATATCTCTGAAAGCTGAAAGATAAATTTTCAAGAGTCAGAAAACATTACAAAAGCAACTAGAGACTAAATCACGTCGATTCCCTAAAATTCCATTACAGTACCTTTCATTCCACCTACATAACTATAAGCGTTTAAACATTTCAACCACAAAGTAATTTATCATCAGTTTAAACCATTTCAAAACTCATGATCAGATGCTAAAACTCGGACTCTCAACTAATGCCACGAAACACAACATACAAAGTTCAACTGGAGAGAGAGAGAGAGAGGAAGGGAGAGAGATAGAGAGAGAGGGAGGGAGATACCGCCGCAATAACCAAAACAGAAAATGCGGAGTAGATGATCCAACGGTCTCTAGCAACGAGGTCCCACATCCTTCCAAGAGCCCGCGTCACAGTCACTGGCTGAACCGAAATTCTGACTTCAGCTTCATCGGATAAGCTCCACCAGCTTCCACCAGGCAAAATCGAACGTAGATGGCCAAGCAATGCCCGAAGCTTATCTACAATATCAAACTCAGCTTCGCCATGGCCTTCTTCTCGCTCTTCCGAAGAACTCGGGACCGAGATTCCATATCCATTAATGGCCGACTTCGGAGGAGGTAAGAGGAATCTACAATTGATTGAGAAATGATCCCACCGCAGAACCTTATTGTTGGTGAAAGGAAATCCTCGAGAGCGAATTTTATCTACATGTAGCTGGCGAGAAAGCAAAAGATTGGGACGAGGAACTTGTGTATTGCAAATGAACGAAGACATGAATGGAAAATCAATGGCTCTGGATTCAATCAATTAGGAGCTCAGAATTGTTATCTGAAGATTCATGAAGGACAAGAAGAAGAAGAAAAAAGCCGCTGCCCTGTTACAGCAGAAAGACCAAAAAGCTCACTCCTCGCCGAGCCAGTAGAATTTTGCTCGAGCAAAGAAATTTTATGACATTTAAAAAGGGAAAAAGAAACGATATTCATAATCCGAGACGACGTGTCGTCTACAATCATCAATCTTTCTCCATCTTGTGTTGTTGCGATAGTCGGGACTTCCGCGTGGCGCCAAATTCCGTCAAAAAGACGAAAATACCCTCAAAAAATGCAAATATCTATAGTTGGGATTTGGAATCGTGGTGGACTTGTGGATGGTATTTAAGTCTTTTAGAAACTGTCAACAATGGAAAAATATCTTGCCCTGAATCGACTGAAAGAAGCCGATATCTCAGTTGTAATTGTTCCTCCTCACAGCGAGCTTCTTCTTCGATTATGGCTGTGGTTCTTGGAAATTGGGCTTTGTTGCTGGACGTAACGTCCCCTCGGATTGTATTGGCGGATCGAAAGGCTCGTCCATTGGCTCTTGACGTTGTTTTGAGCCTACACAAGAGGGACCTTAACGCCTATTATGCTGCGGTTGTTGGCAAAAGCTTCGAACCAGATGGTGAACCTAGGAGCCAAAGAATCGTGGCTCGTGGAAAATCGAATTCGAAGAAGAACGGTGGCGTCGAGTTTGAGAGCGATGAAGAGGAAAATTGGGACAGTAATGGTTTGGACGAAGAGGAGAAGTTCGATTGGGAGAAAGAAATGCGGAAAAGAGTGAAGGAGATAGAGGAGAGGAGGGAATTGGAGAAGAAAGCGGAAGAATTACAGAGTAAAATAGAGGAAGAAGGAAGCGAGGGCATAGACGAAACCGAGGAAGAAAAGAGGATGAGAGTGAGAAAAGAGCTTGAAAAGGTTAGTAATCTAGTTAATTCGTTTGCAGTTTTAGTCGATTGTTAACTATCAATAGGACATTAATTTACTATTCTTCCATCTCATTGCATTCTTTGTCCAATCATATTCAACTTCTCTCTTGCTTTCATACTGAAAATCTATATTGTTTGCTTGATAAACGTTCGTGTTTTTGGGAGATGTGAAAATTGATTGCGATTAGATGCACTTTTGTTTTCTGTTTGCGGCTGATTAGGTAGCTAAAGAACAGGCGGAACGAAGAGCGACGGCTCAGTTGATGTTTGAATTGGGTCAGAAGGCATACGGCAGAGGCATGTACAGTCGAGCCATTGAGTTTTTAGAAGGCGCCCTCACAATCATTCCCAGGCCTACTTTATTCGGTGGTGAGGTCAGTTTACTGCTCCAATGGAGTTTCAATTAACATTTTCCTTTCGAGCTATGATCCTTACAGTTTACAGTTTCATTATTGTTGGCTGAAACCCAAATTTCCCTTCTGGTTTTCAGATCCAAATATGGCTTGCTATGGCTTATGAGGCAAATAACCGCCATGGAGATTGCATTGCTTTGTACCAGCAATTGGAGAAGACGCATCCCAGTGTCAGCATCAGGCGCCAAGCGGCCGATCTTCGCTATATTTTGCAAGCACCAAAAATCAAGATATCTCAGGAGGAAATGGTGACAATACCTCTAATTGGTTCTAGTTACGACAGGTGATTAACTGATTTCTCTTCTCTGATCACTGCTTCGACTAATTTTCAGTACCTTGGAGCCTCATTCTTCTTTAATTTTAGCATTAGCACGACTTTGAATTTACCTTTATGCATAATGTTATCATCACATATCCTAGAGCTTTAATTAAGCATTTGGGCTGCTAAGATGTCTGTCTGCAATTTCACTATGGATTTCCTCATCATTTTCCAACATTCTTGTTAGAGAAATTTCATTACTGACATCTGGACGTCCCTAAGTAAAAACCTTCTCCTTTAGAAGAAAATGCAATTGGGAAAAGGGGGAAACATAACTTGTCTGTTTCTCTGAAGTTTCTTGTTTTGGTTTGATAACCTGTTTTTCATTTGGTTGAAAACTTAAAATATACTCCTTTGGTACTTGTTTTAACTCTTATAGCATTGAGAAATTTTTACAGATAGAAAAAATGTCAAACTATTTATAGAAATAGTAAAAAAAAAATACTAATAGACACTAATAGATTTCTATTAGCGTCTATCAGTGACAAACTTCTATCAGTTCCTATCATGATAGACACTGACAGACTTCTGTCAGTCTCTATTAAAAAAGATTAAATTTTTGCTATTATGTGTAAATAGTTTTCCTTATATTTCTATTTTTGAAAATCTCCCTATAACATTTTATATTTTATAACGGGGAGTCTGAACTTTGTTTCCTATATCCGAACCTCTGAACCCACCCTAAGGCCCGGATTGGGGGAGACATCAAGGGAAATCTTATAACATTTTGCCCCTACATTTAAAGCCTGTTCGGTAATCATTAAGTTTTTTATTTTTTAAAACTTGTGCTTGTTTCACACAATTTCTTGATTATGGTTTTCATATTTTCTATGTACACAGATGAATTCTTAGCCAAATTACAAAAACAAAAAACGAGTTTCTAAAAACTTTTTTTTTGTTTTTTCAAATTTTGGCTTGGATTTTGAAGACACTCCTAAAATGTAAACAACAACAAAACACATAAATCAATATATGAAAATGGTGATTATAGGCTTAATTGTGAAAAATTGAAAATAAAAACAAAATGGTTACCAAGAAGATTTAAAGTGTTTCATAAAAAAAAAATTCATGAAACAACATACC
The DNA here is from genome assembly GCF_009727055.1 of Benincasa hispida. Taxonomy (NCBI): domain Eukaryota; kingdom Viridiplantae; phylum Streptophyta; class Magnoliopsida; order Cucurbitales; family Cucurbitaceae; genus Benincasa; species Benincasa hispida. The sequence goes on along the minus strand of NC_052355.1, from coordinate 48,656,761 downwards.
TAACATGGACGATCAAGTGAACTGAATAGACCGCATATGATCTGCTTCCGTTATCTGACCATTATTCATATATATCTCAAATGCAAATACAACAAGATTTTGAATGTCAATAACTCATATAAAGGCCAAATCAACTAATTGAAAAAAGTGTTTTGGCCTTTTCTTTTTTATATCCATTCTTGTTTCAACCATTTGAAGAAAATCCGGTTCTATACGTAATATGTTAACCCTGAGTCTAGTCTTTGTTCACAACTTCACATGAAGCAAAAATTGTGTATTGAATTTGCTTTCATGACCTACTTGTTTATGATCTGTTCTATAGATTGTACGATTGTGTCTTTAAATTTTAACATCTTGTGGCTAGAGCGTGATTAATGGTTAAATGAACCTTGGTTCCGCGACTATAGAGGATCGTTCTTGGCAAGCTTGTCCTGCTGGGATGGTTGCGTATTGAATTTGCTTTTTGAATAAGAAAATGTTCAAAATGCACTTAACTCTTGAATGTCGCTATTCAGAAACATAGCTTCACATGGTTTCTAACAAGAGTCGTGATTGATGCAGCTACGCAGCAACGTGGAGCGACAAGAACAAAGACAAAGATCAGAAAGGAAGCTGGTCAACCACGAATCAGCTTCCGTCGTCTAGGGACTATTTGGGGGACTTTCTTGTTTGGCGACCTCCGATTGGCTTGGGAAAAAGCCAAGCCTTCTGGCTTGGACTAACCTTGTGGCTCGGTTTGGTTGGTGCTGCCCTTTTACTTCAAAAGTAACACTCTTTTAAATGTAAATATTACTGTCAATGCCTGATGTATAATTATTCATTCGAGTGTGCCGGTGGGTTTTGCTGTATTTTTACGATATCATCATAATATAATATAAGGTCTTTAAACATTAAAAATGAATTTGTTTAGTGCTAATCAAAAACTACTTTCTTTTTTTTATCTTCCGACCCTTATTCTTGTCTTGTTATCTCGAGTTTGCCAGTTGCTTCCAAGTTTTGAGAAAAGAATTGTCAAATATCAAAATTTGTATTTACGAGGAGGCTAATATTTGGCTTTATGTATTTGTATTGTTACCCACATCAAAAAAAATAATTAAAATATTTCAAATAAGAAATAAGAAGGATTCGTCACATGACAAATTATGATCGAACAATTTAATGGGATGTACGAAGATAAGTACTTTTTTAGATGCATTTAAGTTTTTTTTTTTTATGAGGACCAGTATTTTTTTATTTGGACCAAAATCAGGAGATGATTGAATTCATTTATTTTCACTTGGATATTAAACAAGGCTTTGAGTTTTAGTCCTGAATTGTCATCTTTATTCTTTGGTATGAACCAAAGTTTAAACAATTAATAAGCATTTAGGTTGTGATGATGTATTATCCATTGCAATATTCATTTTGTTAAACTAGGAAAGCATCTATTGCCAACTCACCTTATTGTCATAGTTGACAACAAATGTAATAAACCCTTATGTGACAACAAATGTAACACGTGATAATAAGTAAACAATAAAAGGTAAATATAGCACAAAGATTAACTTGCATAAACTAGCAATTACTATGATTATTGTGATTATCGCATTTATGGTTAGAATTATGTCCATCTAAACACGCATCATCGATTAGTTAAAGCATTATAAACTCAATCAAAATATCCACCCCTTCATTAGACTAAAAGAAAACTATGGTTAGAACTATAGTCCATCAAAATCAAAATAAACTATGCAACTTAAATATTACCCTGTGAATTGTAAAATGTATGATTGTCATTATAAAAGCCAATGACAATAAGTGGATAGCCAATATGAGAATAGTTCATCTAACATGAAATTGTACTATTAACTTCGAGGTCTAAGATTTAATCTCCTTGTTGTACATACTAAAAAAAAAAGGAAAAAGCTGACAGAGAATATGAAAATAATAAAAAAAATTCTTATATTTATGTCAACGCAAGCACATTTAAGTAAATTACCAACTCATGCATGTTTTATATGATATGATATCTAATACCATCCTAACCATTGATGCTAGATTCCCAACTTTTCAATTGTCCGACTTTAATTTTTTTTTTAAAGAAAAAAATGCTATATTTAAACTTATAAGTTTAAATATTACTTGGGCCCTTGCATTGTTGTACTTTGAAGTATGTATGTTTTATTTTCATATGTGTTTTAGTTATTTTACTCTCATTAAATTATAGCATTATAACTTTGAGATCTATTAAAAGGACATGGAATAAAATTAGACATTTGAAAGTATATAGATAAAAATTGAAGGAGCGTAAATCACAGAAATCAAAATTATATCAACGAAACCGCATTTCATTTTAATCTTACAAAAATCAATATTTGTATATATTTTAGAAAGCGAAGCTTCATATTCAATTTTAAAATTCAAAAAGAATGGGAAAAAAACAATGGTTAGAAATATAGTCTATTACTATTAGAATAAATTATGTAGATCAACCATGATAATATGAATTATAAAGGATAAATATTTAATTTTGAAAATAAGTCATTTTAAGAAAAAATTGAAGCATTTGACAACCATTCAAAATAGATTTTAAAACATTTTCAAATTGTATTTTAAACAAATTAAATAAAAATGATCTTTTTTTAAAAAAAAAATCTCTTGTCAATCCAAATAGGTAAAATAGGTTCATTATCGCTTTTTAAAAAAAGCCATTGACAATTGTGAATTGTAATTTTGTTCACTGTATTTATGTAAATATTATGTGCATAGATAAGAATAAACGTGCTTTTTACATGTCACATTTAATTACCACCAAAGAGCCATTGATTAGATTTTCAACTTTAGTGCTTTGACTTTGAACATGAAACTGTTGGAAATTTTTTATGGACCCACATGTTGAATGGATATTTTTTTGCTATCTAAATTAATCAATGAGAGTTAGATACTTGTACATTACAAAATAATATGAACTATAAACATATAGGTATTAATAACCACGTTAATTCTAATTTAACAAGGGGATGAACTAAAATTAAATTGTTCGTATTAATGATCTCTAACGTCAGATAGAAATTACGTTGTTTTCTCTTATCCCGTCAGAAAGAATTCTTTCTCTACCTATAAAAGAAGCAGAACTGAATAGATCAAACACATGAAGAAAACGTGATCTATCTAGATTTGGAAGATCATTATCTATTTCAGTTTTGCAATGGATTTGGCTATACTTTAAATTTGGCTATGCTTTTACTTTTAAAGTTTAATTCTCTTGAATTCAATATAAAAAATAAATTAGTGGATTTAAATTTATTAATTTAGAATTTCTTAATACTTCATTAAATGGTATTAGAGTCCATTCATCATTGATTTTTGAGAATTTTTTTTCTCAATAACTTTTATTATATGTATGTATGCATTTGGATTTTATTTGAGGTCATTCTATGCATATTGGGATAATAATATATAAATAAAATATCATCCAATAATTTCGTAGTGAAAACTGCATTAATTAAAGCATTGTTCGATAAATTGTGATCACTGCACTTTATTTTCACTTACTTTTTTCACTTCAAATAAGTTGTTGTTTTTTCTTAATTACATATTGACGATAATTTGTAATGTGAATTTGCAATAATGACATGTAGTGGCACTTAATTGTTATTGCATTTATATCTTATTAAATGTCTTTAAAAAAAATTAAATTTACGTTTTGTCTTTAATTATTTTGACCTTTAATGGCAAGAAATCATTATCGTTTCTAATTCATGTTGTTTAACACTTCTTTTTCTTGATTTTTGTAATAAATCTAAGGAAGATAAAAAATTCATGTTTTGTTATCTTTAATTTTATGGTTAATGTCATGTTAAACAATAGAATCAATAATTGAAATTTGATGTTGGTAAAGTAACCTCTCTTGTGGAGATTATTCATGAGATCGTTTAAATGTCGAGTTTTATATGTTTATGCAAATATTGATCAACCTATGTGAATTTCAAACAGAGTGATAATATGTGGCAACTATAAGGATTTCTTGTGTCTAAATAATAAATCGATATAAAGACAATTTTATTATTTAATAGGGGTGTTTAAAAAATTCGATAACCCGAAAAAACTGATCAACCCAACCCAACCTAAAATAAAATTTGATCAAAAAACTCGGTTGGGTTGGGTTCAAATAAACAAAAATTTTATAGGTTGGATTGGTTCATGGATTCACCAAATATAACCCAAACCAACCCAAACTAACCCGAATTTATTATTAACTTTAAAATGTTTTATTTTGTTACTTATAACACGATTATTTATACATATATTGATTTTAATTTTATTTAATTCTAATATTTTAAGAATAATTTATTATTCATCGACTCTTAAATGTAGTTTTTTTTTTTTTTTTTTTTTTTTGCACTTTAGAAAGAAATTTTTCACTAAGTTAAGTTGTTAATCTTAATTCAATATATGAAAATAATTTAATTAGATTTTTACATATTTACGTTTTGCTTTTTTTTAGAACAAAATTTTAAATAAATGATCCAATTAATCCGAACCAACCCAACCCAAATATTTCGTGATTGGGTTGGGTTGGATTCATTTTTTAATAAAAATTATTTGGGTTGAAGAAATTTACAACCCGAACAATTGAGTTGGGTCAAAAAAGTTTTTCAACCCAACCCAACCCAACCCATGAACACCCCTATTATTTAACCTGCATTTATTGTCAATATTTGATTATTTCACCAATACTACTGCTTATGATCAATTATGATCAATATTATTGTCCAAATACTTAATGTTAATGTTGTATTAAATATCTTGGAATGTGACTAACTATTTTTTATGAATTAGGGACATTGTTTTGATATCGATCACTATGAATGTAGACATTCTTGTACATTCAAATTTGTTTCTTAACAACTAACGTTGCTACATTTGCTAACCTCAACAGTATTCCTATTCTTAATGGTTCAACTTTAAAGATTGGAAGGAAAATATTTTTATAATCTTATGATGTATAGATCTAGATCTTGCACTGAGGATTGAGTAACCTTTTCCCTTTCAAATCAATGTTCTCCTAATAAGAGGAATTTTTTTTAGAAACGGAACCGCTCAAATTGCATGTGTCTAATGATCATAAAATATGGCATCCAGAGGCATTTAGGGGTGTGATATCTAAAAGGATAACCAATGCCAAAGATTTCCTTATCAAAATTTTTTTTAAAAAAAAAATGTTTTGCTAAAAACAATAAGGCTGAAACAAGCATGCTGTTACAACGTTTGATTTCAATATATAAAGGAAAATGAATATTAGGGAATACATTATGAAAATGTCTCACTGACATCAAACCTGAAAGTACTTAAACTTGACATATATGATGGTTTACTTGTGCATTTAATATTGATCTCTCTTCCTACACAATTTAACTAATTTAAAATTAGTTATAACCATCAAAAGGATGAATAGACTCTCTATGAGCTCATCTCTTACTGTGTACAAGAGGAAAAAAGATTAAATCAAGATAAAATAGAAAGTGTTCTTCTGGCCAACACCTCTAAGGAAGGGGCAAAAGAAAGAAGGAATTTAAAGCTATTAATCCAGCTCATAAGAAACAATAAGTATCAAAAAATAGAGGTTGTTTCTTTTGTAAAAAAATTTGGACATGCAAAGAAGGAATGTATCAAATACCAATCTTATTGTAAAAGAAAGGGTTGCATGAATTACCGAAAGCCTATTGATACTGAAAGAAACATCTTTATGGGTGATGGCTAATCGATTGCAGTATAGGCAATTGGACATTTTAGATTATTGATATTTTGTTATTTTTATTTGGATTTAAAAGACCCTTTTGTTGTACCACCATTTAGAGGGAGTTTGATTTCAATTTCCTTGTTGGACAAATCTGGTTTTAGTTGTTCTTTTGGAAACAATATATTTACTTTGTCTTTGAATTCAAGTAATGTTGGAACTGGTGATTTTTTGTTGGGATGTATATCCTAAAACCTCATAGTTATATGTTATTTAAAATAATTATTGATTATTTTATATTAGGAACAATCTATTAAAGAAAGATTCAAGGTTATTTTATGTGCTACCGAGGGGTAGTCAGATACTCTTTCACTAAAGTAAAACAATTTTGACCAAACACTATCTTCAAAATAACTCTTATTTCTATAGTCGTTTAGTTACTATTTTCAGTATGAAATTATTAATACTTTAGTAATTCTGTAAGTGTAACCCTCCGTTTTCAGACATTAGAGGTCGACCCCAACTATACTACCGAAAAGGTGAGTCAAGGTTAGGAATGGACCTAAGAAATCCTATCCATTTCTAGAGTTTGAGTTGTTATGAATCTTATGTTACAACCCTCCAAGGGGATAGCTGTCGTTAAATGACTAGCAATGGCTGCCTAAAGCAAACCAGTAGGTGCAACATAGGAATCTCACGGCCCAAACTAATGGAAGAGACCGCAAGATATGTTTACGCATATCCTTCAACCACTTATTATGAATTACTTCTCCCATTCACCTTGCTCTTAACCCATACAAACATTTTTCGAATGGAGCAGTCGACGTATAATCGACAGGAAGCGTTGTATGGATCTCATGGTGTGAATTTTGTAGGGACGTGAAAATTGAAATCAAATGTATCATATACTTGATTCTTATATTTGAACGACTTCCCTTTATTCACCGGAATCCAGATTTATGTAAATACTTTCCGAATGGAGCAGTCGAGGTATAATCGACACGAAGTACCGCTTAAATCTTGATTGTAAATTATTAGGGACATGAGAGCTAAAAATAACGTATCATATATGTTATTAATCTCCCACTAAAGTGTTCTTATAACTTTATCATATAAGTTATTAAGCTCCCACTGAAGTGTTCTGTTATTTAGGTAAAATTATACTTAGGCTCTTTTCGGCTAATTAAAACAACCCTAAGTCTAAGTGGTTTATCTAGTATAACGCTTATAATTGGATTTAAACCTATGATGTCTAGGTGGTAAATCGTTTTATTACCTCACACCGCTCATGTATGCTTATAAAACTGGTTAAGAACACTCAATTATTCGATTATAGTCCCCAGGTAGGAGGTGTTTTGTAGACCATCAACTTAAGTACTTATATTATATAAACTTATGCAAAATTTCGTTTTAATCCAATCAGTTTAGCAAAAGAAATAATGAACCCCAACATCATTTTATTTTGCAATGATACTTTAGTGATTTAGAATAAATGCCACATCGGGGCGAATAGTCCTTCACTAAACTGAGACATTCTCAATCAAATATTATACCAGAATAACTCTTATTCCAATAATATTTAATTACCATTGATTTGGTCTAGAAATCATTAACTACCTCAATGTTTTCTTGCAAGTGTAACCCTTTATGTTCAACCCTAATCTTTCCCCAACCAGTCTGCCTCAGGGTAGAACGTAATTGTTGCAATTAATTATAGTGATCTTATCCATTTCTGGAGTTTGTTATGTCCTTTTCCCATGCAAACACCTTTCTAAGAGGGACGCTCCCAAGGTGTCACGAGGCTGAGCATGGAAAAAAATATTTCAAACCTATGGAGGAGACTGCAAGATGTCTTGAAACACGTCCTTCTCCCACTTACTATAAACACTTCTCCATTCACCTTTATATTGACCCATGCAAACACCTTTCTAAAGGAAAGTGCACTCAGGCACCATGAGGTTGAGCATGAATCCCACCTTGTAAACTTTTAGGGAAAACGTGACTAGAAAAATAACATATCATATACTTCTTTTTCCTTCCACTAAGTGTTTTAAAAAAACAGGTTTATTATCGCAGAAAAATTCGGCTAAATAATTTAACTGAGTTCTTGTTAATTTACTCAATATAATGTTTATATTGAATATTTTAACAATATGTAATTTTATTTATTAAACTCTTTAATAAATGAAAACATTTATTGCATGCTTATAAAATATTTGACTAATTCACCTCCCAGATTGGTTCCCAGGTAGGGATGTTTCGTTTCCGCCAGCTTATCCAGTCTAGATAGAACGTTCTTTGGACAAAGGTCTTTTAATAGGAAATTATTTTATAAATTAATTTTTTACGAAATTAATTTTAATCTTATTAAAACAAATTAAAAGATTAACCTATTTCTAATGATATTAGAAATACCTTTAACATAAGTCTAGGTGAATTAATTTTAAACCATTTAAAATTAATTTGGACCTATGCTTGCATGCAACTCATGATTATAGATTTTAATCTAGTTCATTAAACTTATAACCATTATAAAATAATGAAATTATTAAAACTAATAATTTGCATCTAATGACATTGATCAAATACACCAATTATATTTATGTAAGTAATATCATTCTCAATGTAAAGTTTATTTTCATCCAATAATAATAACACTTATAATTATCATCCATGAAAATAAACTTACATATTCATTTACATTAAACAATACAACAATTATATTATTACTAATGAAAATAATTCACATACTACCATATTATTTAACAATTATATTCTAGTATGATGCATAAGCATGCTAATTAATCATGCAACCATACAATATAACATTTATATGGAAAAAGACTCATGAAACATGTTTATTCTAAAGTGGGATTTTAAACTATATGACATGCATTATGCATATTACTAATTTACTCATATATCACATATAAAATTAAATTAAATAACGAAATAGACCGGATTTGGAACCTCTAAAAATACTAATTAAATTAATATAACTAATTTATATTAATCTAATTAATTAAAATAAACTAAAAAACAAGGGAATTCACTGCCAAAGCCTGGAGGAAAACTCGAACTTGCAATTGCTTGGACGGACTGTCATGTGCGCGCCTTATCTCGGAGCATCATAACGTTGTACCTTAGTGTTGCGACACTACGGAAAATTCTCGCATTCCGCTTCGTGTTGAAATGTCGCGATGCTAGGGTACAACGTTGTGACATTGTATCACATAATGCAACAATTTGCTTTGAAAATTGCACCGAAATCCTCTATTTTTCATCTCGATCATCAGCAACATTTGCAAAACTTGTGACTCGGACTTATTGACTTGGTTACCGAATTAAATGCCTAAAAACAATGGGCCCTTACATGATTGAATCAAGTAAAAACAGTAATCTAAAATGCCAAATTCAAAAATGTCTATTTGTAAACATTCATAATGCAGAGAAAACAACCCACCTTTTTTCTCGAATTTTTGCTTCTAAAAATTGAAATAAAATTACAAGAATTGGATTCTGATACCAATTGAAGGGAATCTGATTCCCGCAGAAGCGTGTGATCGCCTTACAATTTTGAAAAACGATTTTGTGAAAAATTAAAATCAGTGAACTCATAAAAATATTCAAAGGATAAACATACAAAAGGACCTAAGTATGCTTCTAATAAAGAAGGGAAGAAATGAATTCACCCTTGTAGATTCTTTTCTTTCTTAACGTTTTCCCTCCAAAAGTTATGAACAATCTTGAGCTGCTCAACGAACAAGAACACCACCTCTAAGGCTACCTTGTTATTCTCTTAGAATAAAAAAAAGGATTGGAAGTGTAGGCTCCAAGATCTTTTGATGGTAGAATTTTTAGAGTGAAATTCTTTTTGGAGAAAATAGATTAGAGAGAAATGGTGGAGAATAGGTCATTTTTTACAAAAACAAACCTTTAACCTAAAAAGGCTTATAATAATATATTTATAAGAAGAGAGCATAACCCCTTCTCTAAGCTTTTCCACTTTCCTCCTTTTAGCTAATTAATTAATTACCATATAAATTAAATAACTATATACTAAATCAAATTTAATATAAAGTTAATTAATTAATTAACATACAAATATCACATATTTATATGCATATATCTCTTTATGAATCCAATTCATATAAATCTAATATTTGAATCTCATTCAAATACATCTATCTTATAATATAGTTTAGATTATAGATCATATCTACTAGAATTCACTATAGTTTATATTAATCATATTAATATAAAATTCATTGAATTAATTTGAACAATTCAAATTATTCCTTTTTTCTATCCTTAGCGAGCTAACAAATGGACCTTATGGGCCTACAGAATTAAAGCTCCAATGATATGAGATTAATTTAATTAAACATTTTAATTAAATCAACCAATATTCATTAACTACCGGCCACTCCGTTAAAGATCGATAGTTGCGCTCTTCGCACTTAGATATTTTTCTATGTCTATAGATATAACCAATCAACAGCGAGTCCACCTTTCACAAATTGCTCATAACTACAGCTTGGTCAAAATACCGTTTTACCCCTATAGTTATATCTAACTTCTTAAGCACCATTGATTCCTCTAATGAAAAAGCAGTTTATGGTCCAACTATAAACTAACACCTCTCGGGCCAATGAGAAGTTGAGGCCTTATTGTTCAAGACCCAGAATCGGTTGTTAAGAGAGTAATTTATCTACTTTTTCTATGATCGGGAATGAGTGAATTCTTTCTTGTGTAGGTGTGTTCTCAGCTCCCTACTCGGACAAATCTCCAAAATGGTAGGGTTGAGTCGGCTAACACAACCACTCTCATCCATACAGATCAAAGGATTGCCCTCATAAACAGGAGTTCACAACTCACTCAGGATTAAGGTCAAATCATCAATGGTCATCCTAGTGAAATATTGGTTTCTTCAAGTAACGGTATTATAAAGAGAAATCAATCACTTCATGGTCCGGTTTTGTATAAACTCTTTATACATAATACCCCCACTCACATGTCTCCACATGAACAACATGACTTCTGTAACATTTACAACTTATTTAACAATTAAAAAGTGGGTCGTAGATGCAGTGTTACCAAGATAAGACACCTAACTTTATCCATTTACTGCATACCTTTTAGGTTATAACTTGGATATGAACCACTTATATGTCTACCACATACTATTCAAGTGACATCACATAACCTTGGATCTTAGTTGAGTTGTAGTCTAAATGTCAAATAAAATACCTCTTATTTTATTAAATAAATAATTTGTTATTTCAAAATACAAACCAAGATACCCTTACCAAAATCGAAGAGCCCATAACTCTTTCAATTCTTATTCCAGAGAATAGCAAGGAAGGCCCAGTGGTGGTGTTCTTGTACGTTAAACTCGAGGGAATTGCTCGTGGAACAAGGTGTTCGTGACAGAGAGGAAAGCATTAAAGATTGCCTTTGAGGGTTAATCATCTTGTCATCTTCTCTTTTTTTTTTCCACCCTGTATAAGCATGCCTATATAAGTTCTATGTTTCTTCTGTTTATTTTAATTTTCTTTGTTTTTCATGTTTTTCCAAAACGAATTTCGAAGCACACACATTCACGCGCTTCGACTGAGAAATTTGATTCCTTCAATCTTAATGCCCTTGACAATTTATATATGTTTGATACAATTGTTTCCTATAATGACTCGCTATATTTAGAATCTTGTAGTTCAAAATATAAAAGAAGTTAGGAATATTCAGCTTTTTATGGCACAAACGCTTGGGTCACATCTCTAAATCGAGAATTGAACGTCTTGTATCACTACAAGAAATTTGGTCTTTGAACACAAAATAAAACGTCGGTAAATCTTAAGAAAAGCGTGGGCGAAGCCTTTGTTGACGTCTTTTTTTAATGGACAGTTAACGTGGCCGGAAGTCTGTCGATAGAGCTTCTGCCCACTCATTTTTACGTTGTATTGGTAGAAATGCCCACACAAGTGAATATGTGGGCCAATTTACCTTTTCTGCCCACGCAGCTGACATCAGTAGAAAAGACTTTTTGCCCACACTTTATGCGTAGGCATAAAGTCTTTCTACGAATGCAACAACTTGTATCGACACAACTTAATTTCTTTCCATGCATAATCTGTCGATAGAAATGAAGATTTGCCCATGTTAGCCTTATTGGACCGAAATTTCATTTCTGCCCACACATGATACGTTGACATATAGTGTTTGTTTCATTTTCGTCCATGCAGAAAACTTAGCTAGAGCTTTTTAACTACCAACATATACGATACGTGGCCATCATGTATTTCTAGAACACAAAAAAAAAAAAAAAAACATTGGCAGAAACTAATTTAATTTATTCCACATTTATTATTATATTATTATATGCTTTAGGATCAATATTCAAATAAAAAATTAAATTTCCTATACCAAAATATATTCAACATCGCAACAAGAAATTTAGAAAAGGAAATGTATTCAACCATTAATTCTTTAAACAAATGTATCATCCGAACACGAATTCTTTAGCACTATTAGATTTGTTACATGAGTTATTAGATTCCATTTATGTACACCAAATTAAACAAAAGAATATTAAATGCACAAAAAATGCTTAGCTCGATTAGTTGGTCTTTACAAAACAGGTCATTTTTAGCGTCTTCAAAATCTATAGACCTGAAAAAGATATATTGAAGTCATAAGCACAACATGCTCGATCTTATTTGTTGGAAATGAATCATGTATCAAAATTAATAAAGTGAATTCATTTGCATGAGCTTCAGGTCCCATATGCTATATTATACTCACTCGAAACCTATCAAAAGTGTCCAAAACATGCACCTAATTCCATGATTTTCAAGCCTCATATGCTATAAACAACCTAAAACCTATAAAAATATCATAAATGTGCATGTTAAAGTGCAAATCCTCCAAAAAAATCAAGGTTCAAACAACCTAAAATTGCTCAAGTGCAACTTTCACTCTCGAACAAAACCTAAAAGCTACCTAAAAAGTATCTAAGTGACACTTTCACTCTCAAACCTAACCTAAAAAGTATCTACAAAGTTTCAAAGAGACAATTTGACTCCCAAAACAGCAAAAGATATCCATAAAAGTCATTTTGATTATAAAAATGAATGGCAAAGTTTCCAAAAAAATGTTTAAGTCAACCTTTAATTCTTACAAAAAAAATGTCAAAGTGTCTAAAAACCAACATAAACAGTTTTTAAAGTGTCTAAGTGTCCAAGTATGTAAGTGACTCCAAAAACAACTAAAAACATTCATAAATGCAACTTTAGTCTATACTCAGCACAAACCTATAAAAAAGGTACCATATGCATGAATAGGATACTGTAACTGCAGGATAGCCACAATGCATTACAACTCAAGCACATAATAAAGCCAATATATGCATGAGTTGCTATCACAACTATAGGATAGCCACACATAATATACATGTGTGCATGAAAAGATTTTTAACTTTAATTTCAAGAAATACCCAAGTATTTGAAGGTGCAAAAGGCACTTTATTAGCTTATGGCGCTCAAACTCAAAAGACATGAGCCAAAAATGCCTAAGTGTGATTCTCAAACTCAACACCAACCTAAAAATTACCTAAAAAGTGTCTAAGTGACACTTTAACTCTCGAAATAACTTAAAAATGCCTAGATGTGACTCTGAAACTCAAACCGAACCTAAAAATTTCTAAAAAGTGTCTAACTGACACTTTAACTCTCAGAAGAATTTAAAAATGCCTAAGTATGAATTTGAAACTCAAACCCGACCTCAAAATTCTTAAAAAGTGTCTAAGTGACACTTTAACTCTCAAAAGAACTTAAAATGGCCTAAGTTTGACTTTCAAACTCAAAACCAACCTAAAAAAAAAATACCATAATTTGACTTTCATATATTTGTGTTTTTGTTTTGTTTTCTTCTTTTGTGAGCCAAAGAATGTTTAGAGGCAAACGGTACAGTAATTTCACAAACTAATCAAGCTAATTAATTTTAGAGCCAAACTAATGGTAGCGATTTTGTGAGCCAAAGAATGTTTTGTGAGCCAAAGAATTTTTAGAGCCAAACTAATCAAGTTTTCAATTTTATGCCTTTCTATATTACAATTTACAAATTGTCTTTAATTTCGGCAAGAATCAAGAGGGGGGAAAAACCTTTGTCTAAGAAGACCCAAGGAGAAAGGTAGGATACTAAACTACATATCAAAAATATTGTATTGGTACCAAATCAAGATTGAGATTTACAAATAAATAAATATATATATGTACAAATAATGATTTAAAGGGTAAGGGAAGGGGGAAAAGGCAGTTTTTTTTTTTTACCAATGTGTATGTTTTTTAGCTTAGAATTTTAACAATATGAACAAATATGAAATAATATGAAAAAAAGAAGGAACAACTTACCTCGATGGTGAGAAGCTGATGGTTGCGATTTAACGGGCGTGCTAACAGTGCCTGTGAGTGGACGGTAGTGCGAGAAGCTAATGGTTGCGATTGAACGGATGGGCGTGCGATGGTGTGGCAGTGATTGAACGGGCATGGGTCTTGATCGTCTTGTGGGGAAGTCGAGGGTCATGGGTTTGAGTGTGTAGGTGGTTATGTGAGAAAAAAAAAAAAAAGAGAAAATAGAGGAGAGTGAGAAGAGGGAAATGGGGTAAGGTTTTAAGAAAGTATAGGAAAAAAATATGAGATTTAAAAGGTTTTTTGCCACACACATTGCATGGTGAGAAACTAAAAAGTTATGACCATGCTCCTTGCGTCGGTAGAAACCCAACTTAGTGAAACCACATAATTTTTTGCCCACACATATATTTTAGTCATCAAAAATGATCATTATGCTCATGTGTCAAAAATTCGTCGACAAAAATTAGATCTATCGATATTTTTTATTGCGTTGGCAAAGAAAACTATTGGCTGAGACAAAATTTCTTGTAGTGTGTCTGATGGAAGATTGTGTTCGCTTGACTTCATGGACTTTGAAATTCCCATTGATTCCATAAAAGAAAAACAAACCAAAATAAAGAATATAAGTGCAAATAAAGCCATGGATGTCTTCGAATTGATTCATACAGATATCTGTGGACCATTCTCTACAGTTTCTTGGAATGGACAACAATATTTCATATCATTCATAGACGATTACTCTAGATATGACTACATATACTTGATTTATGAAAAATCACAATTTTGGATGCATTCAAAATGTTTAAGAATGAAGTTAAAAAAACAATTCATAAATTCATAAAGAACGTTAGATTTGACCGTGGTGGTGAATATGTGGTAGATATGATGGTTCAGGTGAACAACATCCAAGACCATTTGCTAAATATTTGGAGGAATGTGGAATTGTTCCACAGTACAACCTTCCAAGTTCTCCTAATATGAATGGTATGGCAGAAAGACGAAACGTACTCTTAAGAATATGGTAAGGAGTATGTTAGTCATTCTACCTTACCAGAGTCACTATGGGGAAAAGCAGTTAAAACAACAACTTACATTCTTAATAGAGTACCAACTAAAGTAGTTGCAAAGATATCTTATGAGCTTTGGATGGGAAAGAAACCTAGTATGAGCTTTGGATGGGAAAGAAACCTAGTTTAACGCACACTTTCATGTTTGAGGATGTCCAGCTAAGGTTAAGCCGTATAGACAACATGAAAAAAAGTTGGAGTCCAAAACAGTTAGCAGTTTACTTTATTGGTTATGTTGAGCAATCCAAGGAGTATAAGTTTTATGATCCCACACTTGAAAAGATTTTTGAAACGGGAATTGCAACATTTTTTTGGGATGTTGAGGTTAGGGAGAGAAATAAATTAAAAAGATATTGCTTTTGATGAGGAAGAATTGGTTGTCGTTCCGACTATTGCATTTGACAATGTACAAATTCATATACCTGTCATTGAAGAAGAAGCATATCAGGATCCTCAACCATATAATGCTGAACAATCCCTTGTTCAAACTGAGACAATCATTTCTCAAGAGCAAACTTAACAACCTCCATAATCAATACCTTTAAGGATATCCATTAGAGAAAGAAAAAGAGTCATTCTAGATGATTTCATCATTTTTCTCCAAGAACATGAAAATAATCTTGGCATGATAGAAGATGATCTAATCAACTTTCATCAAGCCATATAAGGTCCAAATTCTCAAAGGTGGATTGAAGCCATGAATGAGGAGTATAAATTTATACAAGACAGTGAAGTTTGGGAACTTGTCCCATTACTAGAAGGTAGCAAACCTATTGGTTGTAAATGACTTTTGAAAACCAAAAAGACGCAAAATATAATGTGGAAAGGTATAAAGCACATATTGTAGCTAAAGGTTTTACTCAAAGGGAAGGAATTAATTATAAAGAGACTTTCTCGCCAGTTTCATCGAAAGACTCTTTTAGAACTCTTATGGCACTTGTTGCACATTTTGATCTTGAGTTTCATCAAATATATGTTAAAACAACATTTCTTGATGGTAACATTGGTGAGACATTTTATATGGTACAACCTGAAATTTTTGTATCAGGAGACCCAAAAAGGATGGTATGCAAATTAAAATAAATCCATTCATGGGCTTAAACAAGCTTCTTGTCAGTGGTACTACAAGTTTCACAAGTGATTGTCTCATTTGGTTTTGAAATGAATGTTGTAGATGATTGTGTGTATCACAAATTCAATGGGAGTAAGTATATATTTTTGGTTTTGTATGTCGGTGACATACTATTTGCCACAAATAGTACAAATTTATTGCATGATAGTAAGGGATTTCTATCTAAGAATTTTTAGATGAAAGATCTTAGTGATTTTTTTTTTTGTTTGTATTATGAATTCAAATAAATCGATATCGTTATCAAGGTGTTCTTGGATTATCACAAAGGAGCTATATCAATAAAGTACTTAAGAGATTCGGGATGCAGGATTGTAAACCTAGTGACACCCTTGTCGCTAAAGGAAATAAATTCAGTCTTAACCAATGCCCCAAAAACAATCTAGAAGTTAAAGAAATAGAAAAGATTCCTTATTCATTTGCAATAGGAGTCTAATGTATGTCAGTATGTACACGTTCAGATATTACATACATTTTTTGGGATGTTAGGTCGATACTTAAGTAACCCTGGTATGGAACATTGGAAAGTAGCTAATGGATTATGACATTGGAAAGTAGCTAATGGATTATGAGGTATTTGCAAAGGATAAAATGTTATATGCTCATATAAAATATCGGACCAATTAGAGATCATTGGTACTCTAACTCTGATTATGCTTGATGCCAAGACAAAAGAAGATCCACTTTAGGAAATATTTATATGTTGGCTAATCAAGCCATATCTTGGAGAAGTGCTAAACAAACACTCGTGACTTCTTCCACAATGATAGAAAATTTGGAGAAGTGCTAAACAAACACTCATGACTTCTTCCACAATGATAGAAATTTTTTTAGCGTTTTATGAGGCATCAAATCATGGAATATGATACAAAATTTTATTACAGGATTGCATATTTTAAAGGGTGTCGAAAGACCATGCAAAATTTATTATACTAACAATAATAAAAGCTCAACTAAGGCAAAACATATAGACATTAAATTTCTAGTTATAAAGGAAAGAGTCTAGAGTGGACACATATCCATAGAGCACATTGGTACAAACTCAATGCTAACAAATCCACTAATAAAAGGATTACCACCTTAGGTCTTCATGATCATACTGCTCATATGGGGGTTGTTTTACATGAGGATATCATGTTTTGGTGGGAGTTTGTACTACTTCATTTTGATTTGGACATATGTATTATGTAATTTTGAATAATTATTATGATCATAAATTAAGTTCCTTTTAATATGTCCTATTATGTTGAAATTTTGATCTTACTCAAGCAAGGAAGGACCAATTGGAAATAGGCATGTACGTATTACATTACATGTAGCTTCCATGCTATACATTCATGGTTCTATTGGGATTGGTGTCCTAATTTTCCCAGAGTCTCATAGTTTGTAAACATTGTACACATTGTTAGTAATGAAAGGAGAGTAATTTTATTTGTATTTACTTATATCCAATAAACAAAGATTTGTGGTTATTGTATGTAAACTTAAGCATGTATATGAGATATACAAGTGGATAATGCCTTAAGTAATAACCTAAAAGGTCTGTAGTATAAGGATGAATGAGGGATACCTTATCCTGGTGACACTACGAATACGACTCGCTTTGTAGAGGTTTACAAGTGTTGTGAACTACTACAGATGGTTCAATTTTGACCATTCATGTGGAGACATGCGAGCGGGGGTGTCCTATACAAAGAGTTTGTATAAGATCGGACCACAAGATGATTCGCCTCTTTATATAACGCCATTGATAATTGAGACTTATATTACACTATAACGACCATATGTGACATGACCTTAATCCTGAGTATTTTGGGTACTCCTGTCTACGAGGGTGGTCCTTTGATTAGTATGGGTAAGAGTGGCCAGATTGCCAACTCAACAAGCCTACCTTTTGGGGATTTTTCTGATTGAGGAGCTGGACACTCAGTTACACAAGACGGAATTCACTCCTTCCCTGAAGTAGGGGTAAGTAGATAAATTGCTTCCTTAAGGGCTGATTTTGGGTCTTGAACTACTTCATTTTGATTTGGACATATTTATTATATAATTTTGAATAATTATTATGATCATAAATTAAATTCCTTTTAATATGCCCTATTATGTTGAAATTTTGATCTCACTCAAGTAAGAAAGGACCAGTTGGAAATAGGCATGTACGTATTATATTACATGTAGTTTCCATGCTATACATTCATGGTTCTGTTGGGATTGGTGTCCTAATTTTTCTAGAGTCTCGTAGTTTGTAAACATTGTACACATTGTTATTAATGAAATAAGAGTTATTTTATTTTCATTTATTTATATCCAATAAACAAAGATCTGTGGTTATTGTATGTAAACTTAAGCATGTATATGAGATATACAAGTGGATAATGCCTTAAGTAATAACCTAAAAGGTCTGTAGTATAAGGATAAATGAGGGATACTTTATCCTGGTGACACTACGAATACGACTCACTTTGTAGAGGTTTACAA
The DNA here is from genome assembly GCF_009727055.1 of Benincasa hispida. Taxonomy (NCBI): domain Eukaryota; kingdom Viridiplantae; phylum Streptophyta; class Magnoliopsida; order Cucurbitales; family Cucurbitaceae; genus Benincasa; species Benincasa hispida. Next base: position 48,637,960 of record NC_052355.1, on the reverse strand, counting down.
GTATTGTGAACTACTACAGATGGTCCAATATTAACCATTCATGTGGAGACATGCGAGCAGGGGTGTCCTATACAAAGAGTTTGTAGAAGACCGAACCACGAGATGATCCGCGTCTTTATATAACGCCGTTGATAATTGAGACTTATATTACACTATAACGACCATAAATGACATGACCTTAATCTTGAATATTTTGGAAACTCTTGCCTATGAGGGTGGTCCTTTGATTAGTATGGGTGAGAGTGGTCAGATTGCCAACTCAACAAGCCTACCTTTTGGGGATTTTTCTGATTGGGAAGCTGGACACTCAGTTACACAAGACGAAATTCACTTCTTTCCCGAAGCAGGAGTAAGTAGATAGATTGCTCCCTTAAGGGCTGATTTTAGGTTTTAAACATAGTGGCCACATCCTCTCTTTGGAAGAGAGGACTCAATCATAGTAGGACTATGACTTATTGTTCATTAGAGAAATCAGTGATACTTAAAGAGTTAGATGTAACTACAGGGACAAAACGGAAAATTGGTCCAGCTGTACTACGAGCAATTTGTAAAGGGTTATTGCACTGTTGATTGGTTGATATGGACACAGAAATATATATGTAATGGGAAAAGTGTAGCTGTCGGCCTTTAGTGGAGTGCCCGACAGTTAACGGATGGTGGATCCTGTGACTAAAGAGTTTAGTCAATTATTCATGTACCGTTGGAGCTTCAAGCTACAGGTCCATAAGGTCCCCTTAGTAGCTCAATAGATTCAAATTGAGAATCAGTTCTTGGGGTTAGTTTGAAGTGTTCAAAATAACAAGAGAAAATTCAATTATATATGATATAATTGGTGTGATGTATGAGATACATCAAGTGGAGAAATTAAGGTAAATATGATTTACATTAAGTGCCATAGAATAGAAAAAACTATGATTTGTATATTTCTTGCGATGAAATACTAAAACTATAGGTTATAAATATAATATGGTAAGTTGGTTATCATAATTATTTATAATATATTAATTATATGATAATTAATTTCTTTTTCTCTAATAACCGATTGAGTGGGAGGTTATTGGTGGTTTTATGGCAACCATGAGATAAAAGGAAAAAAGTTTTCCTAAAATGAAGAGTTGCATCATCCGGAAAGAACTCACAGATAAACTATCAAGTGCAAGTTTTTCACTAAGCGATATCTTTGAGAGACTACACGATTAGCTAAGCGATCGCTTACCTTTGACTATACGATAGTTGTTCAGCTGATCGTATCTAAATGATCGTTTAAGAGTTATCAATACGATCGTTGATCTTTTGATCAATGCTAAAAGATCGAGTGATAAGTCTATGCGATAGGTTTTCGTTTACTTAATGATTGAGCACATCGTCTATACGATAGACAGTGTATTATCTCCTACTTGCTCAATCGTCTACTCAATCGTAGTCCTCTAGTCTCTTCCTCAAGCCAAGATCATACAAAGTCCACGACTCCACTTCTGGATTCTCACACCGATAATACCAAGGTAACCATTATGATGGTGTCCTCACTCAGTTTGTGGATCGAGTTAGACTCAATTGGTTTGTGGAGTCTGCGTTCGTTGTGTTCGTACTGTTGGTAGCAGTCTGGTCGTTGCTGTTCTTGGATGCTTGTAGATTGATCGAGGGATTCGTGAAGAATGTTTCTTCAAATGTATGCATCTTCTATCCCTTGTATCATCTTTGAGCATGCTATAATTTCTTGTTGTGCATGATCTATTAGATACCTGTCATTATATTGTAATTGTTTATGTTCAATCATATTGAAATTTGGAACGATCCCTTCCGCTGCTCATGGAAATCCCTGTGTTTGATTTCCTTCAGGTTCGATCTATTCATTTAGAATATTGGTATTGTGCCTACTAAATGGTTTAGTTATTTTTAATATTAAGAAATCCTCTTTGACCCTTACTAATATAGCTGATGGACCAGATTGTTTAAGTTAACTCCCTTTTGGGTTAGCAATTTTTGAGCTTATAAGGTCAAACACATTATTAATTGACATATGTGGCCCAGTGGGAGGTTGTTGGAAATTTATTATGGGCCCACATGTTCGTTAATGAATTAATTTTTATTTTTGCTATCTAAATTAATAAATGGGAGTTAAATAATTATACATTTCAAAAGAATATGAACTATAAAGGTATATGTATTAATTGTTGAATTTTATGGTTTGTAAACAATAAACTTGTTATTGAATTTATGAATTGCTTATTTCATTTTAAAAATAAATCCAATAAATTATAAAATCCATGACTATTCCATGAGTACTTGAACTTTATGTGGAGTCATAATATTGGATCAGATTCGAGTAAATAGTCAAAATGATCTATAGTATACGAATAAGGTTGGATGTTTTATTCTGGTAACACTATCGGATGTGGCCCACTCTGTAGTTGTTACAAGGAATTGTAAAGTGCTACAAACGAGGTGATCCTGATTCGTTCATGTAGTGATATGAAAAGTGAAGGTATCATGTGCAATGAGTTTGCTCAAAATCGGACCAAGAAATAAGTCACTCTTACTTTATAATGTTGTTTACTGTGACTATTTCGAAACGATGACCTAGGTAACTTAACCTTAATCTATGAACTCCTGTTTACTCGGGATTATCCTTAGATTTGCAAAAGGTAAAGGTTGGCTCAACAGCGCTAGCTCATAAGCCTTCGACCATTTTAGGGGTAAGATTGGGTAGATAGTTGGAGACATAGGGTGCGAAATAGAATTCACTCCTACCTGCTTTATAGAGAGATTGTTCTCTTAAGTACTAACTCCAGGTTTTTAACAAGGGGCCACACCCTCTCATTGGCTCGAGAGGAACTCGATTTAATGATCATATCACAAATCAATTGTTCATTAGAGGATTAGTGTGACTTAAGAAACAAGAGGTAATCTCGGGGGTAAAACAACCTTTTGACCCAATTGTTGTTACGAATAACCTGTGAAGGGTTACTTACTAATCATGATTATATCGAGTGGACACAATATATCTACAGTGAGAGGAGTGCAACTACTGGACTTTAGTGGAGTGACTCGGTAGTTAATGAATGAGGGTTAATTCGGTATAAAGAGTTTAGCAATTAATCTTGGATTGTTGGAGCCCATGATCTGTAGGTCCATTAGGTCTCCTAACAGCTCACAAACGGAATAAGCCTTACAATAGCGTGGTAAGTTGATTTGAAAAGTTCAAATTCGAATTAAGGGAATTAATAATTATGTATGATATAATTACACGTTTAATTTTAGAATTAAACGAAATTGGAGAATCGATTAATATTTAAATATGATTTAAATATTAATTTCATGAATAAGGGTTCATGGTAATTGATGGTTAAATTAAAACTAATAGAATTAATTAAATTGTTTAATTAATTTTATTACAAAAATTGATTATTGAATTAATTTTTGTAAACTTAACATTTTCAATTTTATTGAGAAAAGTTTTGTTTTGAAAAATCAATTTAAAAAACAAAAGGAGAATTGACAATTAAGAAAAATCCCAATGTGGGATTTTCCCACTTTCAAGTAAAGAGGTTAATCACTTTCCACTTCCATTTTATAGCTCAAAAATGAAGGTGGAGGTGGAATTATTTTATGCATTCAGATTGCATGAAGCTCCTCCATTAATACACTCTTGATTGAGTGGAATAGATCATATTGCTAAAGGTCTTGAGGTTGAAGAAGTGTTCTTCACCAAGTTGAAAAATCAGCCACCTTGTCCACAAAATTCCCTAAATTATTGTTTGTTTTCAATCGTACAACTCAATTTAAGGTTTCTAGAGAATAGTAGGGAAGCTCTAGTGGTGATCCACAACAAGAATTCAAGGAGATTGCAGCTGAATTTCGTGTTTGAAGAGGATCTTCAAAGGTATGTGTTGAAACCCTCTTAATACCTTATGAACATGCTTAATTTGAAGTCAAAATTGAGGAATTAGAATGCTTAATGATTCTATTTTCTTCCGTTGCGTGTTTCTTCAAACCTACATTAATAACCATACTAATTCTAATTTAACGAGGGAATGCACTAGAATTAAATTGATCGTATTAATGGTCCCCAACGTCATGTAGCAATTACGTCGTTTTCTTTCATCATTAGAGAAAATTATTTTTCTACCTATAAAATGAGGAGAAACTAAGGAGATCAGCTATAAGAAGAAAACGCGATCTATCTAGATTTGGAAGATCATTTTCCCACTATTTCAACTTTGCAATAGATCAAGTACGTTTCCCCTTTTAAAGTTTAGTTCTCTTGAATTCATCATGGAAAATAAATAAGTGGATTTAAGTTTATCAATTTGGAATTCGTTAATACTTTCATAAAAAAAAAAGTATATATTAAAGTATGGGTATTTGAAAATTTGTTAGCAAACGAACTTTCAAATTCTTTTTTAAAGTCGAAATGAATATAACTCAATTGCCAACTGCCATAGTTCGATTCTCTCATCCTACAAATTATTCTTAAAGTTATTATCACTAATAGACAGTGATATATAGAAGATAATGATAGCTTTATATCACTGATAGATAGTGATAAAAAGATATACTTTTATCACTAATAGTCAGTGATAAAAAATAATATACTTATACTTCTATTATTGATAGACTTTTACCATTGTCTATTAGTGATAGTAAGTGATATACTTTTATCATCGATAATTAAAGATAATTATTCTATCAATGTCTACTAGTGATAGAATATGCCTGAAAATTGTATATCTTGGAAACTTCTATAAATAATTCTACTACTGATAGTCATTAATAGTTTTTTTATCACTGATTTTAGATTCTATCAATAATGTAAAAGTACACAACTATCAAATTATTATGTTAAAGTCAATTTTTTGTCACTTACTTGTTTTGTTTTACTTTTAAATATCAAATTTTAGTTACTACATTTTCAATAAAATTATAAATTTATAAGTTTAAAATCTATTGAAAGTCTATAGACTAAATTAGACATGTGAAAGCAAAAATACAACAACCATAATAGTAATTCGACCAAAAAAAAATTATATCAACAGAACCACATTTAGTTTTAATCTTTTAAAGATCGATATTTGAAACTTTTTTTAGAAATTGTTAAAAAAAAATTAGAAAGAGAAAATTTCAGATTCAATTTTAAAATTAAAAAAGAAAAAAAACACACACGTGTTTGGGCCGGATCGAATAATTGGGCCTTCCCGAACATATTGGGCTCAACCCAATAGAAGGCGTCATGAAGCCCATCCCTTCCTCTCAGGATCTCGAGGCTGAAGTCCATTACAGAATAACACACTCTTCTCCCAACTCATATAATACCCCAAACCCTACTGTCATTCCATCTCCTACGAGCAGCCGAAACCCTAGAGAGTGTGTGAGAGAGGGAGAGAGAGATCCGCCATGACGACTCGTTTCAAGAAGAACAGGAAGAAGAGAGGACACGTTAGCGCTGGCCATGGTAGAATCGGCAAACACCGAAAGCATCCTGGTGGTCGGGGAAACGCCGGAGGTATGCACCACCACCGGATTCTCTTCGATAAGTATCACCCTGGTTATTTTGGTAAAGTCGGTATGCGTTATTTCCACAAGCTTCGCAACAAGTTCTATTGCCCGATTGTCAACGTTGACAAGATCTGGTCCTTGATCCCTCAAGAAGTGAAGGATAAGGCCTCCAAAGACAACGTTCCATTGGTCGATGTCACGCAATTTGGTTATTTCAAGGTGTTGGGCAAGGGTGTCTTGCCGGAGAATCAGCCTATCGTGGTGAAGGCCAAGCTTGTATCCAAGATCGCCGAGAAGAAGATTAAGGAGGCTGGTGGCTCGGTGGTTCTTACAGCTTAGGTTTGAGTTTCTCTTCGTTATAGGGATTTTTGTTCTTGGTGAATTTTCATTTTTGTCTCTTTGAACTTATTGGAGATCTTTTTTTTCCATATAATTTAAGCGTTTATGGGTTGACATACTATTATCTGATGCTATGTTCAAGCTTTTTTCTTACTCAATTAGTGTCTGATTTTTAGACTATGCGAGAGGAATATATGGTTGATTGAACTATTAAGCGTAGTGCAATAAGAATGCTTATAACCACCAAGTTATCATATTTTGATTGCTAGCATCCGAGATTTCCTTGAACATTGATTTGATGGAGTCTAGGACATGTTAGGGAGTGATTTGATAAAATCACTTTTGACATTTTCAAAATCACACCGTTTAAATCATTCAAAACCAAACTGGATGACATGAAAATTGCATTTAAAAGTCTAAAGGAGTGATCTGTTTTAACAATTCTAAAATCACTTCCAAATATACAGAATTGATCTCGGGACTTTTTTTAAAGAGTCATATTGATTCAAACTTATCCCTTATACAGGGAGATCTGAACTTATCCCTTATACAGGAGAAAAACTGGTGTATGATATTAGTAACCAAATTGGGACTTAATTGTTTGGAAGTAGTTTTGACCATGTAATATGAATTACCATAAGTTGATGTTCTTCTGGGCTGTACAATACTTTCCTCTTGATTTGGCAAGTGGAATTCCTAAGGCATTGTGACAGATAATGGTGGACAGCCAGGAAAAGCTGGTTATTTCCTATATATACTTGAAAGGTTAAAGATTTATAATACATTCTGAAGAGGGAAATATATTCAAGTAAAATGAATTTTGGTGATTGTAGTGTATTTTTTTTAGTGATTTTAAAATTGTTAAAACTACTTTTATCGTGTTGAAAATAACTCCGAAATGTGCCTTTAACCATTCAAATACAATTTGATGTTTAATTTTAGACTTTTAAATGTAATTTTTATGTAATTAAAATTGAATTTTAATGATTAAAATTATGTTATAGAGATTTTGAAAATGATAGAAGTGATTTTAATTAAAAACACTTCCAAATATGTTGGTAGTGTGTGGATTTTCATTTGCTTTAGTAGTTTTAATTTTCTACATTCATCCTGTCTTTCTTTTGACAGAGGTTTAAATAGTTAAAATATAGACATATATATAAATGTTTTAATCTCAAATGTTTGGGTATTCTTTTTCTTCATTTTAGTTCATGTTGTTTAATAAGTTTCAGTTAAAGTTTCTATTAGTTCTATGTGTTTTATCATGTTCCAATTTAGTGGTTGATGTGTAAATTGGATGATGGTGGTAGGAATGCAAAAAACCGAAAGGACAAATTGAACCAATCCAAACTGATCTATTGGTTTGGTTTGGTTTTTAATGTAAAATTGTACATAATGGTTTGTATTTGAAGAAAACTAAAAGTTAATTTGATCTCTTCAGTTTTTAATTGAAAAATCAAACAAAAACAAATTGAATTAATCATATATACACACTTAATTTTGATGGATAATACACTATTAGCATTTCATTTCATCGGATGAACGATGTTGTTACTTTTACTTTCAATAGGGTGTTTTTATTTAGGTTAATTTATTATTATCTGAAAGAAAAGAAAGAAAAATACCTAATTTCAATGAAAAAAATTATTATTAGATTTTTAATTTGAGATGAACAAAAATTGAAATAAAAGGAAAAAAAATAATAAGAAAAATGACCAAGTCCAAAATTGAAAACCAAAAAAAAACATAATTGGTTTTGCACATTTGACCAAAATCCAATCTAATCAAAATTGGAGCCATTGGGTTTGTTCTTTGTATATTTTGGAATTGATTATTACACCATGTGGATCGGGTATAATTCTGGAACTTGTCAATTTTTTTTAACAGGAAAATAAACCAGCGCATGCTTGAGTTTCTTCGAATATATATATATACGTACGAAGAGACTACCATCCTATGGCTAAGGCTTTAGTGCCTAAATCAAGGTGGAATATCGAGCAGAAATCATAAGAACAAATGAATAAGGAGTTTGTGTTTGAGGTGTAAATTATTTTAGTTTGGATTATAACAGTATATGTTTGAGGTGGAAATTATTTTAGTTTGAAAATGAAATAATAAACACTATAACAAGGAATAAAAAATGATGAATATAAAATAGTAAAAACTGTAGCAAATAGTAAATATTGTAGTAAATAGAAATTTAGAAATAGTATTGATTGCAACTAATTGAAGATTTTGAAATAGTATTTATTGTAGTAAGGGGTGGTTATTATAATTTTATGACAGTTCTTGTTCCAAACATTCCCTTATTAATTTTCTTTGATTGAATAGTCAAAATGAGTACAATTTAACTAACATCAAATAGGAACTATGATCTCGATAACTTTGAGATTAGAGGTTCAATTCTATTACACATAGATTTTTATTTATTTATTTATTTATTTTTTTAATAAAAAAAAGTCTTTGAATAGATAGGTTGCACATTTGATTTGAGGATACCTAGAAGGATGGAAATCATTTTGCACCCACTGACACATGTTTTCTCATCTTTCATATTTTTTTACTAGAGAAGAACATTTGAATTTTTAGTAGAAAGTTGATAACAAATCGAAGGGGAAAATCTAAGAAACATCATGATTTGGATTTTTATTAACAATTAGCCTTGGCTGGACACGATTTCTTCAGAGACTAATTGGGTGAGATGATGATAAAATGAGTATGACTCAATTTGTATAATGTTTGTACTATTAATTTTGAAGTTAGAGGTTATCCAACATATTATATAAACAAAAAAAAGATGAAAAAAAAAAGGTGAGATGACTGCTCATACTTTGTGCAACGATGGTGGATACTAATGAAGCAAATAGAATTTTGACAACCAATTATTGTAGAAAAAAATCTCTGATAATAAAAAAGTAGTTGGAAAATTTCCAACATCTGAATGAATTTGTCCAATAACCATTGACTTAGAGATTACATTAAAAGAAAAAAATAGCTAATTAAGGTCTTGATGATGATTTGGTTTTTTGTTTTTAATTTTTAAAAATTATGCTTGTTTCCTCACTTTTTTTTTTATTTTTTATATTGATTTAGAAATATTTGAATTCTTATTTAAACTTCAGAAACAAAAATTAATTTTTTAACATAATTTTTGTTTTAGAAATTTAACTAAGAATTCAAATATATATTTTTTTTTTTTAAAAAAAAAACTATACTAGTAAAGAGTAAAACAAGCATAAATTTAAAAAAGAGAAAACAAAAAACGAAACTATTATGAAATAAGACCTAATTAATTTGAATCGCATGATCACATCATAGACAACAACGCCAATATTGGTCGGTTAAATTTGGGTTGCCTTTAGAACTTAGAAGTTGTTCTAAGAGGAAACAGAAGGTCCTCCCCATTTCCTTATTCTATCCTCAGCAACAGATGCCTGCATTTTCATCATTTCAATTTTGGTTATTGTTCTAAACCAAAACTCCATAAATAAATACACAAACTCACTATTCTCAAAGAAACAGAAACAGAAACAAAAACAAAAAACTTACCTCTTCATTCCAGTTGGTTTTGTAAACCATCCATGTCAAAATGCAAGTCTGTATTATGGTTCCCCCAATCATCCCAGACCATATTCCCTGCAAATATCATAAGTGTCAAAACTAATGATGATGAAATTTTTTACCAAGCAATTTTTGTTTTTCATTTTCTAGGGAACCAATCAAGTATTTTCGTCACGTTTCGTCGTTTTAAAAATCAAAAGAATGGAGTCAATAAAAGAAATTATTCGAGAGCCCATTACCATGTGTGGCTGACAGTCAGTTTTGTATGATTAAATATAGAAGAGAAAATTTGTAAGACTACCTCAAATTTATATACTATGTTAACTAAAAAGCATGCAAATTCGTCCCATTTATTATTATAAGATAGATGAATTGTGACCGATTCAATGAATAATATTTTTAATGGATAGTAGGGGTGTTCATGGATTGGATTGAGTTTGGATTAGGTTTAAAGGCTTTTTAGATCCAACCAAATTATTCGGATTATAAATTTTTTCGACTCAAATAACCCTTATTAAAAAATGAACACAACCCAACCATCAAATATTTGAGTTGGGTTGGTTCTGATTAATCGGGTCATTTATTTAAAATTTTGTTATAAAAAGAAGTAAAACGTAAATATGTAAAAATCTAATTTAATTGTTTTCATATATTAGAATTAAGATTAACAACTCAATTTCAATTTATATAGTAAAATTTTTCTTCCTAAAGTGTAGAGAAACTAAGTCATTGAAGAATAAATTATTAAAAAAAATATTGGAATTGAATAAAATTAAAATCAATATATGTATAAATAATTGTATTATAAGTAATAAAAAATATATTTTAAAGTTAATAATAAATTCAGATTGGTTTGGGTTAGTTTTGGTTATATTAGGTGAACCCATGAACCAACCCAGCCCATAAAATTTTCATTTATTTGAACTCAATTCAACCCAAATGAGTTGATAACCCAACCCAAACCGCACAGATTGGGTTGGATTGATCGATTTTTTTGGGTCATCCGGTTTTTTGAACACCTCTAATGGGTAGCATTTTTAGGGTTAACAATTAGGTGTACAACAATCTTTTTAAAGAAAATTGCAAATATAACAAAATCTGAGCGATAGAGTCTATCGCTGATCGACTCCTATGGGGATATAGTCTATCATTGATAGACTTCGAGAACTGGATTGAAATTTTTCTATATTTACAAATTCTTTTGTATTATGCTATATTTGTTTACCTTTTAATTTTTAAATTTGGTTGTTATATTTGAATCTACCCCTGTTTGGATAAATTAAAGAGGCTTACCGTAACGCCCCAGTGAAGCGTGAAACCCATAAGCAGGCCCAAAGGAACCCCAAACAAATAGTAACAACCAACATTCACATAAGCCACAACAGCTTGCCATCCAGCTCCAACGGCCACTCCTGCAGTTTAAGTTAATTTCCATCACAAGCACATACTAATTCAAATGAATTACTTAAGAAATGAAGACACATCGAGAGTTTGGAACGACTTTTTAAGTGTTTAAAAGCATATTTTTCACATAAAAATATTTTCTTTTTGAACATTTAGAAAATCATTCCAAACCAGACTTAAAATTAAGAGAAAAATAGAAGCAAAACCGGATAGAACTGGCTGCACGTTGTTGACGAGAATGCAGAAACCAAGCAAAGGAGTTAGGTTCATGACAACTTGTCTCACGGCTGAATCACTCGAAAATAAGAAAGGATAATCATTCTTTGTGATAATGAGAATAGCCGCCAGAATGAGACCCAGAACAAAAGACGATATTACAGCTACTACTAATGAAAATCTTGCTGTTCTTGGATGAGCTGCGCCCAATTCATTTGATACTCGAACGCTACACACATTTTCAACTCTTAGTCATTAATTTATTTCTGATTCTAAAAGGATTAAATTACTTTCAAAATGCTTTTAATCATACAAAATCAATTTTAAAATAGTAAAATTGTATTAAAAAGTATAAATGGAAGATTGAATTATTTTTTACTGATTAAAGGTATGTTCCAAAGTGATTATAACCATTTCAAAATCATGTATTAAAATAAAACTATTCAATTTTTATTTCAACCAATAAGATTGATTAGTATTTTATATTTAAAACATATTCCGATGTGATTTTGAAATTCTTAAAATTATTTATTTTCATATTTATAAAATCACTCTCAAATATGTTACTATTAATTTAAAATCAATTTTAATTTTTAATTTTACCTTCTTAAAAATGGTTTTTTATATAATTAACATTGATTTTGAATTATTAAAATCACGTATGAGCTGGATTTAAATATGAAATATGTTATAAACTAATTTTTACTGTTTCGAAAACTTCACTAGACATGCTCTTATATGTTTTATGAAGATTAATAATGTGAATTGTTAATTTTTTTTTTCCATTATTTATTTTACCTTATGGCTGCATTTATTCCAAAAGCGACCATTACTGTCCACCCCAAGATGTTCGTGCTGCACCATATTAAACACACAAAATTAATTTAACAAAGTAAAATGCATAATCAACCAATTTCTAATATATTATCTAATCATTCAACATCAATTGAATATTTATTTTTAAAATTTTAAATGTGATTTTAATACCATAACAAATAATTAGAAATGATTTCAAACGTATTTCACAATAGTTTTGAATTTAAAGAAAGTGGTTTGAACAATTTTAAAATTGTTCTCAAACATATCATTCTCCAAAGTGGTTAAACTTTTTTGTTAAGATTATTGGTGTCGGCTAGTAGATGTTTCTAAAAATTTGGTTCAACTAAATCGAATCATTTCAACATAATTGAAGTATTCAACTAATCAAACGCATCCATAATTTCATCTAGAAGTCTTAAATTTAAACTAACAAAACAAATAATCACAATAGCATCTATGGCAGCCAACTTTGTCTTTTTCAAAAAAATTGTTGACTAACTATTGCTTTAGAATGGGATAATTGGTTAGAAATAACCCAAAAATAAATAAATAAAAATAGTGCTTTTATTGGCCAATTGTTTTAATAACTTTTGAAATGGACACTTTAAACCATCAATTTTGTATTTGGTGAAAATCTCAACCAATATTAGAACCCTGGGGAGGACTAAAATGAGACGAAGATAAGACGTGTGAAATAGAAGTTTTTAAGATTTTATTGTTTTGATTCTCTAAATGAAATTGGAAAGTTTTTTATACTCTTTTTTGACAAAAGTGTTGATGTGGGAAATTCTTTTCAAATTTTAAAATAAGAAAATTTAGTGTGAACGACTAGAAACCAAATTGGGGATGATAAACATCTCTCTTTCTCGAAAGAAAATTGACCTTACTAAATGTAAGAATAATCGACTAAAATTTTTACTTCTTTTTCTCTCCAATTTTTTTCAATCTCGATCTAGCTGAGATTTTATCAATTTTTTTTTTTTTTTTTTTTTAAAAAACTAAAAATTGGTCGAACTATTAAAACAACTTACCAAAAAGACTACTGTATTTATGACAATGACTATAATTATTTCACCCGACTCAATAATTGCCTTTGATGAACGACCAAAAAGAATAAAGACAAGGAAGCGGAAAATTATTCAAAGTAGGTGGGTCTCGCAAGATTTAGAAAAATTTGTGTCCAAGATTTAGCCCCGTGACAATGGATACCTGTCATTTTACCATTTAATACCTAACCCCATTGTATTTACTTTCTTGCAAGTCAATAAATTATTTTCAACGACAATTCTTTTTTAATAAATGTAATTTCTCTTGATAGTATTCTTCTCTAAGTTATAAGAACATTTTGTTTTTTTTTTCTTTATTATAATAGATGAGGTGGGAGAATTAAACCACTAATATCAGTATTATAAATTTTATGTAGGACAACTATATTCATGTAAGGTAAAAATCATTTTGTATGTTTTAGGTCTAGTTTTCATTTAATCTCTAGATTTCAAAATGGTTATCTTTAATTTTGAATTTAATTTCTGTTTGATTCTTAAATATCAAAATGTTATATTTTTACTTTAGTATCAATTTGTCCAATTGACTATTTTTACTATATTATATTAAAAAAAATGTTGTCCCTGATAATGTTATAATCTATAAATCGACAGCTTTTTTGGAAAAATCTAAATAATTATTTAGAAAAGAAAATTTAGCCAGGTGTCCCTATACCAAAAATTAGAGTTTTTTTAACAAATAATTATTATATTTTAGTATAATAGTTTTTCTTTTTTTAATCATTGACACATATGAATCCACTCTATTTCAATTCAAAAGAAAAAAAAAATTAAATATCAATTGAAATATAGACATTAAAATGAAAATTTAATGTTGGAGATGAGTAGAGGTGTATTTGTCATATTATCTTATTTCGGATCTATAAAGTTTTGGATATAGGGACAAAAAGTAATCAGTGGTAGATATAATTTCTTTTACCTTTTTCATGCGATAAGTTTGATTAATTAAAAACTCCATTTTAAAGCAATAATTAACCAATAATACATACCATATAGACAAGCCATCAATGGAGACTTCAGCGTTCTTTAGATATCCCGCAAACAGTATCAGAGCCATAAAATACCATATCTCCAAACTGCACAATAATAAACACATTGTTTTATATTAGTAATTATTATTATTATTTGGTACAACAACTACGTTCAACTTCTATAGAAGCGAAGGTCATCATAATTATTATTTGAAACAAGTTTAGCTTGACAATCGGTAATTAAACAATTGAGTTATATAATAATAATATTACCATTGTAATTTATTTATATCAAATAAAAATTAAGTTTCAACTTAAAATTAGTTGATACTTAGACGAAGTAATTCATTTGTCTTAATTACTATAAACATTGTGAGGTATCTTCAATTTTCTTGTATGGAGTCTCTATAATCTCCTTCAAGTAGATGATGTCTCTTAATTTGGGTTCAACATTATTTAGTTTGGATTTAAATATTTTTTTGATATCATATTAAATAAAAATATGTTCCACCTCAAAATCAAATCTCCATCTTTCTAATGTTAGATCCTCAACATGTGTAGTTAGTAACTTTTTGAGTTTACTAGTAAAGACACACGTAATGCACATGAAAAATTTTGGGTTTATGTTTTAATGAAAAATTTTAGAATAATTTTTTAGCATGTAACAAATATAATTATATATATATATATATATATATATATATATATAATATATATTATATAAATATATATATACATTTTTTAAAAAATTTTAAATGATTACAACATTTAAAACTTAGATAATGTAATAATCTTAATTACTTATGAATAGATCATCACGTTATGGTAATAAAATTTAGTTTTTTGTATACTTTTTACATCATTTTAGAGAAGCAATCCAAAGTTTTTCCTCTTGTTAATCATAATTGCAATTTCATTATTCACAAACTTGCTGCACACGTCCGCGGTCATCAATGATATCAATTTGTCTTGAAGATCACCCGCTATAGGTGGATTTTCTTTTAAAAATTGATTATTGTTTTTCCTAACTTTTTTATATGTTTTTGTCAAAAAAAAAAAATGATAATAATAATATAAAATTTCAATGTTTTCATATTTTCATTACTTTCACAAAAATTCTTCTAACTTATATAATTAAGTTAAAATAAATATGTTAACAATTTGATATTTTAATATACAAATTACAACTACTTTTATTTCAATGTTGTTATATATATGTCGTTATAGTCACTCTCATACACAAAATGAACACATATCGTCACATATATATGTGTATGAAATCTTATATAGTTTTAATTCAAAGTAATTAAAGAGTTAGTTTTTGTTTTAAGATTACTTTGTCATAGATACATATAATTTAAATGTTGCTTTCATAGAAAATATCATGGGTTAGATTTAAATTGTTAGAAAAAAATTCATTATAACTCCTTTTTTCCCATAGATTAAGAAATCCTAATTTTAAAGCCTAATTCATAACTTTTTTTTCCATAGATTAAAGCTTTTTAATGTCAGTTTTAAACCGACATTAAAGTCTAAAATTCTTATATTGTTTATGTAAATGTGATAATTAAAAATTAAGGTGGTTTATTTTTTGGTTTCAAAGATTTTGTTGGTTTTATAAATTATGAAAAAAAATCATTTTTAAAAAGGAGTACAATCTTGTTATTAAACAGTTTATAACAATTTTGTATATTTAAAATATTAAAATAGAAACATCATTTATAATTTTTAAAGTAAAATATTAAACTTTTTTTTTTTTGCCACCAATCTCAAAATTCTAATTTTAATATTTATGTCAATATTTTATAATTCGAAAAAAAAATAGTTTTTAAAATAATTGGAGTAGTTAATTTTTTTTATTTCAAATATTTTGTTTGTTGTATAAAATTATATAAAAAAAATATTTTTTTTTTAAAAAAAGAACTTGTTATTATTATATATATATTACCAACAATTTCATCTTAATGTTATATTTAAAATAGTAAAATAAATACTTATTTATAAATAAAATATTAAACATTTTTTTTGCCACAAATTTAAGAATTTCAATTTAATATTTATGTCAATATTTTATGGTCATGAAAAAGTTTATATTTTATCACTATTATTTTAAAACGAAGCTTCTTATTTTCAACATAATAGTTTATTTTATTTCATTAATTTAAGGGAGATTTACAAAGAGTTTTAACTTACCTTATATTAGTTATAGTTATAAATTTATGATGTCATAAAAATATACAAGGAAAATTAAAATTAAAAAAAATAAAATAAAAAATACGAATCACAATGCGATTTAAAGATATAGTTTTTAAAATTGAGATAAAACTAAAATTAGGAAGTCAAATTTTACCTAGTATCTCACTAGTATTCTTCCCATATCTCTTTTCCCTAATTTTCTCAAATTGATCCTCCTTTCCCCAATTTCTTCAACATTCATAAAATAAAATACTCTTATGTGGATTTAGAAAAAAAAAATAAAGTATGACTAAAGAAGTACATACATTTTTTTTAGAATATTCTCAACTTTTCCCTCATATCTTCTTATTCCCTAATATTCTCAAATTTGGTTTTCCCTTCGACTTCCTCATTAATCTCATTTAGAAAAAAATATTCAGAATATTCTCAAGTACTCCTCTTATATTTTCCTCTTCTCTAAATTTTTCAAATTAATCTCATCTCTCATATTTTCTCATATTCTCCATCAAAATAAAACTTATATTATGTAAATACTTAAATAAATAGGAGAGATAAAAATGATATTTTGAACTAATTAATGCATCAAACATGTATAATAGAATACATTAAAAATAAGCAAAGCATTCATTCATGTTCTATAAATATTTAATTCGCAACTCACGCTATGAATTAATATTGGAGTAATTAATGTTCTCTTTAAAAAATATTGAAATAATTAATGCTCGTAACATGTACAATAAAATCAATTAAGCATACTTAATAAAGAATTAAACTGAATCACCAACTTCATAATCTAATTAATATTTTATTAAACTTCACAATCTATGAGATAGCTTGAAATTATTTTTAAAACACAATGGCTTACTAGTGGGATTTGCCAAATCTTTTTAATTATCTATAATTTCTATATAAAAAAATACTTAGTCAAATGTGACGTCTTGACTAAATAATAAATATCAAATTCAAATTTCTTATAAATGATAAAGAAAAATATTTTGATGTATTTCAAACTACTCTCATCTTTTACCATCACAAATAAAAAAATTACTAAAATTATATTTTTAAAAAGAAAAGTTGTGATGGGACATTTGAGTAGATACACCAATTATAACAAACTTATTTTAATAAAAGTAAAATAAAAAGTGTAAAGTAAAAATTTGTTAATACCGTAAAGAAAAAAATTTGGTGCAACCTGAGCTGATGCACGCTAATAAAAATTTGTCATATAGTTACATTTTTTTAAAATTAGATTTTTTAAAATATTGTTTTTATTATATAAAGAAAATAATATGCATGAGATTAGATGCAACCTAATCAATAGTCTAAGAAAAAAAAACTGACCAAAGCATGATTGCAGATGCAAGAGAGAGTCTGACGAAACCCCAAAGACTCTGAAACGCTCTCCATGAGAAACCAGACCAGGCTCGACCGCAACTCCCACTTATTATATAAATAATTTGAGCCACTACAATCACCCACCATGAAACGTTTAGCACTATGGCACCACCCGCCAACCCCAAACCCAACTTTAGCATCAGCAACCAAGTAAAGAATGTGTGCAATGCCTGTTCGAGTGTTCAAAATATCAATAAAATAAAACTAATAATGAAAAGGGTAAATGACCATTTTGATTCCTATAGTTTGGATTTGTTCAATTTTATTATGTATTTTCAAATATTCCATTTTAATTTTTATTACTTTTAATAAATCTTAAATTAATTTTTTAGATTAATTTCTTTATTTAAATTAATAAAATAGTAATAATGGTTTCAATAAAAAAAAAATAAACTAGGTGAATATCTTTCCAAAATTTTTAATAGAGATGATCATAGATTTAAAAAAAGAAATAGAAAAGACATAGATAACAAGAATTATATACTACATTTAAGAATTAAAGAATAAATACTAAAATTTAACATTTGAAACTACATTCAGGGAAAGTATACAAGTCTCAAAGTCCAAGATAAAATATTACATTTTCTTATTTTTATTTTTAAAAATTGTGCATCATTTCTTTATAATTACCTTCATTTTTATTTTTATCTTTAAGACAACATTTGATTTTTTTTGTTGCTAAATTTAAAAAAATAAAAAAGATCAATAAAATAATGTGCCCATTTTCTCATTATTCTTTTATTATCTTTTATAAAAAGACCATTAGCTAAATTTAATAAAATATTTCTGTAGTTTTTAAATTTTGAAATAGATTTCGAAAACATTATTAGAAATTAAATAACAAAAGATAGAAAATTATTATTTATATATAAACTTGATTTTCAAAAACCAAAAATTTAAAACTAATAGGCCTACATTCATCAAGAGACCAAATATATTTTTTATTCCTAGATTTTTTATATAGTTTCTATTTGGTTATTAGGTTTTCAAATATTATACATTTGGTCTTTTAAGTTTTTAGTTTGTTTTCAACTTAGTCTATAAATTTCAAATATTATACTTTTATCATTGAGATTTTGATTTCATTTCAATTTGGTATTTAGATTTCAAAATTTTACATTTTAACCTTAATTTTTGTTTACTTCCAATCATTTGCATCAATTTCTATTAATCAATTAAAAATAATTATGAAGTAAAATTTTGTATTGATAAAAAATATTGAAATTTAATTAATTATAATTTTTTCTTATGATTTTTAATTTTATTAACATAAATTAATATTAGAGATAAAAAAAATGAATACTTAGTGCATAATCAAATTTAGGGAATTGAAACTAAATCCAAAACCGATTAAATGTTTAACCTTTTAAAATTTAAGAACTAAATAGAAACTATACTCAAAACTTTAAAAAGATATTTTTATCCTTTCTTTAATTTTCTAAATTTGACATGAATTTTAAAAAAGAAAATCATTAAATAAGTAAACAAAAAGATTTATGAATAAAATAATATAATTAAGCATACCAAAGCCACAGCGGATATGACGGACATGGCCATCATCTTGCTTTGCGCCTGCAAGAATTTGGAGATGGGAAAGTTGAGGGCATACGCATAAAGCTGAGGAATCATCCATATCGACATCACTCCCGCCGCCTCCGAAATCTCCGCCGTCTGTCCGATTAGCTTCAATAGCGGCGTCGCAAATATGTAAATCGGAGTTAGAATTACCGCCGATGAAAGCAGGATCACCCACGATCTTTGCATGTACACTCCCATCATATCCAGCTGCCCGGCCCCATACGCCTGCCCGCACAAGGTCTCCAGTGCGCTTCCCATTCCAAGCTGCATTTCGTCATTTTTCAATTTTTAGTTAACATATTTTCTTCTATCTTTTTTCTTGTATATGCTGCCCAAAATCGATCAAATGCTTTAGAACATGCGGCATAATGTGGATGTTCTTTTTGATTTCTTCTAGATTTAGTTGGTTTGTCAAATCAAATCTTACCATAAAAAGTAAAGCAATGAAAGAAAGTAGAGAACTTTGTAAATGTAACTTTCTTTGCCCTAATTTCATTTTAGTTTTGATACTTTCTAATAAACGGTCAATTTTTCAAAGATCCAAGTAGATACTTTGAGATATTGAGAAAATGGCAACCTAATTTATGTTCCTCTTTTTATTTACATACTAAAAAATTGTCTGTCATTGGATTACACCCAAATTTTTTACTTGAGATAATAAATATAAAAATAGACAACAACAAGATAAACGATGGATTATGCATATAAACAAACAAAAAAAAAAAAAAACAAAAACAAAAAAAAATATACAAAATTAGATTTGGAAACTATTAGATAAATACAAATTTCTATCATTATCCTGAACTATTCAAAAAGAATTTTCAATTCAAAACCAATTGAAAAAAAATATAAATAGATAAGAAGATACCAAATGGGATTTGGAAATAGATTAACAAAATATCTACTTTGACTTGTATATCACCTTAGATAAACATAATTTTTCATCTCAAAATCAATTAACGAAGAGAGAGCTACTAGATAACGAGGTTTCATTTTAAAACTAATGGATAATAAAAGAAGTAATTCATGAATTTTATAAACATTGTGAAGTCTTTTCATTTAAAAATATGGGATCTTCAACATCCACATTATCTAACATAAGGTTTCATCTCTTAGCCAATTGATTTTGACGTAAAATCCTATGTACTAGCTAATATTATTTCAGTGCTCGTCAAGCTCAAATAGGTATTCGGGAAAAAAAAATGAGAACAGATCCAAAAATGATAATCCAAATAGGCATCATCTTAAAAGGACATATTAAGAATCTCATATTGAAAAAGTTAAGGAATCTCACTATCTTAAAAAGATAAATGAATTACTTTTCCCATTGTCAATTGATTTTGAGATGAAATACATTATCAAATGTAGTATTGTTGAAAATCCAACCTGAATTACTCTTTCTATAATCATTTAACCATTTTAAAAATTATTTACCTAGAAAGTAAAACAAAATCTATCTCCCCTTCTTTAATTTCTAGCATCTCTCTTTCAACTGTTCAAACAATAATTATATTTTTGAAGAGTGCATTTAATGAGAAGGAAAGAAAAAATTTGCATATAATAAAATTTTATTGTCATGTCTATTATAGTCTATCATAATGATATTTTGTTATACTCAGAAAATATTTTACCCACAAATTTTAGGTTAGAAAGACTAGTAATAAATAAATAAAGAGTTTGGTTAATGAAAAATGAAAATTTTAATTTCGTAATGAATTGCAGAAAATAGGGAAGATTACGTGCCATGACGCCGAAGGAAAAGCCGGCAATAACGGAGTTCTCGATAGAGACGGCGGCGAGGGCAATGGTGCTGACTTGTCCGGCGAAAAGTTGAGTGATGGCGCCGAACGAATACTGGCAAACGGAAGTGAAAACCGCCGGAGCTGCAAGGTACCACAGCTTCTTTAATTCAACACAGAACTCTCTGTAGAAATCACGCGCGGTGTTGATCGGAGGGATGTCGTCGGCGTCGGGAGCAAAAACAACCTTGGTTCCTTTCCGGCCGGATTCCGGCTGGTGGATCTGTTTGTTTTCCTCTCTCTGGGAGAGAAGTGGCTGAGAAAAATCCGCCATGGGACAAAGAGATTAGCCGTATAGCGTCACTCTGCTTGGCGGACGACCTTTCAAAGTCTGTAACAAAACTTACGGAGTTTCTAACCCATGGGTTTTTATAATAATAATAATAAATTTAATTTGTGCAAAAATACCGAAGTAGCCTTCAATTCTGTCACACCAAAGTTTATTTCAAACATTATTGTTGTAAAAGAATATATATATATTTAATTTCTCTCTCCCTCTCCAACTACTCTTCTCTACTAAAACTGAAATAATGTAGCAAATAGGAAGCGAGTTAAAATTTAACTTACTCTTCTCAACACGAAAAAGAAGTGGGAAAAAAAAAGAAAAGAAAAAATCACATTCACCACCTTAATTTACATGACTATTATCATATATATTTTTATTGGCATCATCAATCATCCATGTTAATACAAAAAGAAATTCTCAAAGATATCTGAGTTTATTTCAAATTTTAAATATTCAAACGAAATTTTTTAGAGTTTAGGGATATGTAATTGAAAACACAAGTTTAAAAGCATTTTTGAGTCATTTAACCTAATAATTTATACATACACAAATCACAATAATTATTTCTTTTAAGAGAAACAAATCACAATAAACTAATAAACTTGAATATAACTCAACTGATTAAGATATATGTCTTAAAAAATCTTGCTCCAACAAATTCAAGAGTATTATGTATAATTTAACCTCAAAATCAATATGGACAAAAAAATCTAATAACGTGAGTATAATTTAATTGATTCAAATATATATCTTCGACCAAGAAATTATAGGTTTAAATTATTTCATTTCACTCCTTATTGAACTAAAAACATAGTAGTAGTTATCATTTTATTAATATTAAAAGGAGAAAAAAAAATTGATCCCTAGATTTTGAGTTTAATTTCTATTTGGTATTTAGGTGACAAAATATTACACTTTTAATTTTTAAGTTTTGAGTTTAATTTGAATTTAGTCCCAGGTTACAATTTTACCTTTCAGATTTAGATTTTAGTTTTAGTTTGATATTTCAAGATTTACATTTTTAACTTCGACTTTTTACTAAATACTCACTTTCAATTTTAAATGTCAATGTCTAGTAATTAATCTAAAAGAATTATAATTAATTAAGTTTAACTCTGAAATCAAATTTCAAGAACAAATCTAAAAATTAAATTAAAATTAAATTCAAAATTTAAAAAATAAAAATACAATACTCTGGCCGACTCATAACTTAAAAGGATAAAAAATGTCCTTTTTCTTTTTTGTCCCCTTTAATAAATAAAAAAACAAAGGGAAAAAAAAAAAAAAAATAGCTGCACGGTGGTAGATGAGTTGTGTGTTGGAAAATCTTTAGCGCGCGGCTTCCGCTTCGTGTAGCGCTAAGAAATTTATGGACAAAAACGGGGCTGCGTTGGTGTGGGCACTGGCACGTCTGTGTGAATTAAATGCCATCTTTGTTTTGTCTACCTTTAAGCTTTAACTGATGGCAACGAGAAACTTGTCAGCTGACTAATCGCATCCCTGCCCTCAATGATTCTCTTCTCTTTTAATCTCTAATTAGTCAACACGAAATAATTTAATACAACATTCAATGAGATTTGCTCTTTTTAGCTTATTTTTATTACAAACCAAACTTCAAAACTACACATCTAATCTAGTAGCCAGTAGGTATGGTTTCACGCCAGTATATTTTATTAGGTGTGGTCTTACACACTGCCAAGAATTACATTTATTGATTTATGGATATAAATATTAAGGTCACCATTTTGTTTTTTGATTTTGAAAGTTGGACGTATTTTCTCCCAATTTTTAGAATATTTTACATCTTTCTTAAGTATAATGATTAAATACTTATATTTAACTAAATTTTAAAAACAAAACAAGTTTTTAAGGTTAATTTGGTAACTATTTCGTTTATTGTTTTTGAAAATTATGTATATTTCTTCCTCATTTCTTACAATGATTTGTATCTTTACCAAATACAATGATTAAGTTCTTAGTCAAATTCCAAAAATAAAAACAATTTTCTAAAAGCTACTTTTTCTAGTTTTCAAATTTTTGCTTGTTTTTTAAACCACTGGTAAAACATAGATAATTAAGGAAAAAATTTAGAGTTGGAAGTAATGTCTATAGGCTTAATTTTCAAAAATAAAAAAATAAAAAAAATCGTTACCGAACAATGCCTAAATATATAAGGTTATAAGATAATTAGAGTCTATTTGGTAGATAATTCGAAAATAGACATTTAAAAATAAGGTTTCAATAAGAATATAATTGTATTTTATGTATTTTAGATATGTCTTTGATAGCATATTCAAAAATTAGATTCAAATTTAAATAATTATTTTAAAATTGTTTGATACTTTGTTTATATACCATAAAACTATTTGAAATTACCTACATAATATTAGGTTGATTATAAACTATTATTAATTTTTTTATGAACATGCTTTATGTTAAAGAAATTTGTATTGTTATTATTTTGTAATCTATATTTATAATTTATAATACATCGCATAATACATATTTTAAATTTAAAAATACAAATTTAGTTTATAACAAGACATATTGTACTCTATAATATATATATTTAGTTCTATTTAATGTAATTATGCAATTTAAAATTTAGACACACTAGAATACACAAACTTATGTTGCTTTCAGAATTTTCACTATTTGAATCACAAAATCAAATATAGTTTTCAGAAATAATAATCTATATTGTCTACCAAACGTATATTTATTGAGTTGAGTGAATTAAAAACATAAAATAGAATTCGGATTGTCAACCAAACGAACTCTTGCCATCTTTGTTTCGATATGCAAAATTGTTCATACATGAGTTAAATGTCTGTGTTTTTTTTAATCAATTTTTTGTACATGAAAATAAAAAATTAAGGCCCTGTCTAGCAATCATTTGATTTTTTGTTTTTATTTCTGAAAATCAAGTCAATTTCATTCATATTTCTTATAATGATTTGCATATTTCTTAAATACAATGGTTGAATTCTTAACCAAATTCCAAAAATAAAAATAACATTTTAAAAGTTACTTTTTTTAGTTCTCGAGATTTAGCTTAGTTTTTTTAAATAATTGGTGAAAAATACACAACAAAAAAAGAAATTTTAAGGTAGAAATAGTGTCCATATGCTTCATTTAAAAAAAAAATAAAAATAAAAAGTTACCAAACGAGGCCTAAATAATTACATATAAAGTATCAAAATGGTAATAGTATTTTTTAATACTTTTAACTAATTTAAAATTATATTATACTAAGTATATTTTAACCATAATAAAAATATGCATCCATCACAATGAATATTATTGTGAAATTGAGGAGCACAACGGAGTATAATGGAAACACAGATATAGATAAAATATAACATAATAATATACAAATATAATAAAATAAATAAGATAAAACATGATAATAAAATAAAATAACTAAACTTATGAAAATTGGATAATATGAAAAATTAAGTAGAATTTTGAAGTGGATTTCTCACCAATGTGTGTTCTTTCAAGATCCACCAAATGTCACTATTTATAAGGAAAGTGGCAAGTAGGATGTGGTACAATTGGACACTATGCATAGGTGGTTGAATGACACATGGTAACATATGTGGTAATGAAAAAAAAATGACATTTGGCATTGGACACTAAGTATGGGCATCTAACACCTATTTATAATATTTATAATATTTATAATACTTTTTCTTAGATGCTCATTTTATATATATATATATATATGCAATATGTCTCATTAAAACTTTACTAGGAAAAAAACAAAATGGGAAAACAAATCCTAAACATTCTAATGTTGTGCACAAATTTCTTAAAGGTTGTGGTGAGTAATAACTTTGTAAATAAGTCTACCAGGTTATTCTTCGAACAAATTTGTTGTACCGTGATGTCACCATCTTCTTCAAGACCATGAGTGTAGAAAAGTTTTGGTGAAATATGTTTTGTTCTATCTCCTTTAATATACCCTCCTTTGATTTGGGATATGCATACTGTGTTGTCTTCGTATAATGTTGTTAGAAGATTTTTATTAGAAGACAAGCCACATATTTCACGAATGTGTTGAGTCATTGATCTTAACTATACACATTCTCGACTAGTCTCATGAATTACAATAATTTCAGCATGATTTGAGGAAGTGACCATTATGGCCTATTTCATTAATCGCCATAATATAACAGTTCCTCCACATGTAAATACATAACCTATTTTAGATCTAGGTTTGTGTGGATCAGAAAAATATCCAGAATTTGTATAAACAACTAGATCAAAATTTGATTTATTCAAATAAAACAAACCCATGTTGATCATTCCTTGGAGATAAAGGCGTATATGCCTAATTCCATTCCAATGTCTTTTTTTAGAAGAACTATATCTTACTAATAAATTTATTGAACATTCAATATCTGGTATTGTATTATTAGCAAAATACATAAATGCACCAATTGCACTAAGATATGAAGAAACTTTCATATCTTAGTGCAATTATACCGAGGTTAAGGGAGTGGACTATGAAGAAACTTTCTCACCTGTTGCTATGATTAAGTCTATCCGGATTCTCTTGTCTATTGCCATATATTATGACTATGTGATATGACAAATGGATGTCAAGACTGCCTTTTTGAATGATAATCTTGACGAAACCATCTACATGAGCCAATCAGAGGGATTCATTGAACAAGGTCATGAGCAAAAGATTTGCAAGCTTAATTGGTCAATCTATGGATTGAAATAAGCATCTCGATCTTGGAATAGAAGATTTGATGCTGCAGTTAAATCTTATGGCTTTGATCAAAATGTTGACGAGTCTTGTGTTTACAAGAAGATCACAATTCAGTAGCTTTTCTTGTGTTGTATATAGATGATATCCTACTCATTGGGAATGATGTAGGTTACCTGACAACTATTAAAGAATAGCTAGCTGCTCAATTCCAAATGAAAGATTTGGGTGAAATACAATTTATTTTAGGAATCTAAATCATAAGGGATCGAAAGAACAAATCACTAGCCTTGTCTTAGACATCCTATATTGACAAAGTGTTTGTCAGATATTCGATGCAAAATTCCAAGAAGGATTTGCTACCTTTTAGGCATGGAATTATCTTGTCTAAGGAACAACGTCCTAAGACACCTCAAGAGGTTGAGGAGATGAGACAGATTCTCTATGCATCTATAGTGGATAGCTTTATGTATGTCATGTTGTGTACTTGACCCCACATCTGCCATGCAGTGGGAGTAGTCAATAGATATCAATTCAATCTAGGATTTTATCATTGGACAACAGTTAAAGTTATTCTCAAGTATCTTAGGAGAACGAAAAACTATATGCTTGTGAAACCCGGATTTCCATTTTCCCTGCTTAAGTAGAAAATAAAAGGGATTAACTAAGTATAAGTTAAATTCTATGTTAAAGAGTAGGAAAATTCTAAGTGTTTAAATAGATTTGTTAAGTAGCTTTGAAATAAGCTTTAACTGGTGAAAATTTAGTTAAGTATAACCATGTGTTGGAAGCCAAGAAAAAATGGTTAAGTATTTGATAATGCGTTGGCCATTAGAATTTGAGAGGTTATTTGGGTATTAAAAGAGGCTAAAGTATGACCGAGAGGAAAGGCTATACAGGGAAAACATGCGGCAACTTATGTTTGAGAGGTTAGTAGAGCATGCGGTAACCTCAAGTTGTGTGGACATAGGCGCAAGGCGCTGGAGATGCGTGCGTGGGTTAATCGTGTAGTAAATAAGCAATGCTAGTGATGGTATGCGGCGATGCTAGACGATGGTATGCGGCGATGCTAGAAGATGGTATGCGGCAATGCTACACGATGGTATGTGGCAATGCTACACGATGGTATGCGGCGATTTTACACGATGGTATGTGGTAATGCTATGCAATGATATGCGGCAATGCTACCAGATGGTGTGCGGCAATGCTTCCCGATGGTGTGCGGCAATGCTATGCGATGGTGTGCAACAATGCTACTCGATGGTGTGCGGCAATGCTACGCGATGGTGTGCGGCAATGCTACGTGATGGTGTACGACAATGCTACACGATGGTATGCAGCAATGCTACGCGATGGTGTCATGTGACAACGCTACGCGATGGTGCTATAAGACAACGCTATGTGATGGTGTTATGCGGCAGCCTTGCTAAACGATGAGCTAGGCGATGAGACAAACCATGGTGAACGCATGGTGAATTGTCTTTGCATTGCTAAGGTTTTCGGTAATAAGGTTTATGAGGTTGGTTGTGTTGGTCTTGAGCAAGAGACTAATGACGTTGACAAGCAACTAAGACATACATGTGATGGTCATGAGGGATGCGTTAGCAAGAGGCTAGGCAATGGTAAGTTATACCATGAAGCGTTGAGTTGAGACTTAGCTTGACTCAAGGGTTGACATGCGTTGGAGATGTGCTATATGCGTTGGACATCTGAGGCATGTGGACGCATAGGACAAGGCTTGAGTAAATAGTATGCGGTAGAAGAAGGTTGGTCATAATCCTAGTTGAATGCATAAGGCAAAGGTAAGCCATGCGGTAGAGGGCATGCAACCAAGGGGGAGCCTTGCGAGCATCTAGCATATGCAACCAAGTTGCGTCAATAGGATGCATAAGGTAAAGTAGCGTTAGTTGGAAATGGCACAATCGAAGTGAGTAGGTCGTATATGGGGAAAGATGCTAGGCGGTAATGGCTTGAAGGGTGTTATGTTAAGATAGGGTAAAGGTAGAGTTGGATGAATGCATATGAAGATGGATGGACGTATATGACGTTGGATGAGCGCATATGAGATGGATGGACGCATTCAAGGTTGTCATCCAGACATGTGGCTTGTTAAGAAGAAATCTTAGGTCTTAAGCAAATAAGGCAGATGCACAAGAAGACATGCAAATTTGAGGGCTATGCGTTGGTAGAAAGGGAACAAGACACCTTAGATTGCGATGATGTGAAGATTGCGTTAATAGTATAAGGAAAGGACACTTAGACATGCGGCCAAGTAGGAGGTGTCGGCCTTGGAGAGATTTTGGACGCCTATAAAATAGGGCTAAGAACTTCTCTTCGGATCATAACTCGAATTCTCTTCAAAGGACATTAGGAAGAGCGTACGCGGGTCGAGTGGGAGGAATTATGCATTGATGGAAGAACGCATGCGTTGGTAGAAATACCATGCGTCGGTCATGAAGTTCCAAAAGAAGGAAATGCTGTCAGACAAAAAGGTCTGGAAGTAGCATCAATTTGGGACGAAGAGTTCTCCCAGAATAATCTTGCATTTGGAGTGATTCTAAAGCCACCTGAAAGCTCTGAGAGTCTAGTTTCCATAGTGGGGCTGCCGGAGAAGAAGCTCTAAGTAATCGAGCTGTAGAATGAAGAAAAGACAGAGGGTCGAGCTGTCGGGTAAGCTTGAGCCAGCCTTAATGTTTTGGTGATTCCGGCCAAACCACGAGGAGTTCTGAGTTAGGATTTTAGGGTAAGCTTCCTGAGACATTTTAGAACATGTTTTCAGAAGGAAGTATCTTAAAATAACTCTAGAACTATAATCTAAGCTAATAATTGAATTTGAAATTTAAGGTTCAAAAGGGAAACCAAGGAAACCTAAGGAACTTCGGAAAGGAAAGTTCCTAACCAACCAAGGTGAGTGGTTATTCCATTGTTTGAATGGTTGAGTTCTATATATCTATATATGTGTGTGTGTGTGTATGGTTATATATATAGGTTATATTTATAATATTGGCATAACTGGAGAATGTGTTTTGCCTAGATTTGATTGTTGTTGTATTGTTGTCACGATGTATGTATATTTGCATTAGGAAATGGGATTCATACCCGGAGATATTGTTAGCGTGCTTGGTGAGACGCTTGGCTGGAATTGTCAGCGTACCCAAACATGGCTAACAGGGGAATGTCGACATGTGCACAGTCGACAGGTTATAGGGTAGTGAGCTTGTGTCCACGTTGGTAATCATGCCAGGATTGTCCAGCTGACAGGCTGGGGAGATTACATTTTTCTATGTGATTATTGTTGATTGTGGAATCATTTTTTCCAAAGATGAGTTTCTAAAATCAAACTTATGTTTGTTTAAAGCTGCCACTCACTAAGCTTTGTAGCTCATGTTTTCCATGTTTTATGTCTTCCCCCCTTCAGGTAGCGGAAGATGAGGAGTTCCAGGGTACTGCTAAGGTCAAGATCTGCCACAAGCCACAGTTACACTTCTGGAGGGTTTTAAAGAATGGTTATTGTAAACTTTGTGATCAAGTCTTGGAGTTGTATGAACATTACATTGTGTAATATAAAATGGGCCTACTTAATCAGTTGTTGTTATCTCCTTGACTTTAAGTTTATTAAGTGTTGTGAAGTGGTTCAGTTGGACAGTAGGTATCACAAAAGGGTGGTATCTGCGGTCTTTCACGCCTCTCTTCGAGCTCAGAAGTGCGGGCTCGGGGCGGGGTGTGACAATGCTTGTGTATACGAGTAAGGATTTGATCCTTACATGATACACCGACTGTGATTTTCAGATTAATAAGGATTCAAGGAAATTCATATCAAGATCAGTGTTCACTCTGGTTGGAGGAGCTATAATATGGCGCAACATTAAGCAAGGTTGTATTACGGATTCCACCATGAAGGCTGAGTATATAGCTGCCTATGATTGCTAAAAAAGTTGTTCGACTCAGAAAATTTCTCAAAGATTTGGAAGTTGTTCCAAATATGTTATTGCCTGTCACACTTTATTGTGATAACAGTGGTGCTGTGGTAAACTCCAAGGAGCCTTGTAGCCACAAACATGAAAATCATATAGAGTGCAAGTATCATCTTATTAGAGAGATTGTGCAACGAGGAGATGTAATTGTCACAAAGATTGCCTCGGAGCACAATATTGCTGTTCCATTTACAAAGGCTCTCATGGCTAAAGTTTTTTAAGGTCATTTGGAGGTCTAGGTCTACGAGATATGAGTCACCTAAGCTAGGGAAAGTGGACGATTTTATTGGGTATATTGTATGCCTTAGTTATTGTATTGTATATGGATACTTTACATTGTATATTGATATTTTACTTGCCCACTTGTTTTATACTCGCAATTCTAAATGTTGTTAACATATTTTATTTATCAATAAAAATATTGTTGAGTTTTTTATTCAATAAATCACTATTGATAATGCATCCTTCTATGAAAATCCAATAAAAATGTTGTTGAGTTTTTTATTTAATAAATTATGTTTGAATTGTGTTTTTGTTTTCTAATTCTAAACAATAATAATGATAATAAAACTTTGGATGACTTTTATAATTTCGTTTTTTTATAATAAGACAATAATTTTGATTTGGTAAGAGTAAAGTATAGGAAAATAAGATGACTTAAAATATCGATGTTATTTACCACAAGAGTTAGGGTTCAACACCAGGATGTAGACCAACATCAAAACCACTGGACAACACTGGCCTTTTTAGTTCACTAGAGAATCCATGTTAATCAAATAAACAAATGGAAATTTTTAAAAAAGAAATCTCGTTTTTAAAAACGTTTTTTTTAATATAAATTTCTTAACATTGTAAAAAATGTTTGTAAATTTGAAAAAAAAAAACATAAAACTCAATTGGTTAATAAATATACTTATTTTTTAAAAAAAAACTAAGAAAACAAAATTAATTGGTTATCAGTGACCAGTTAATTAACACTTCTATTCTTAATTAATGGAGACAACAATTGGAGAGATGACTTAGGAAAGTGACTTCATGCATTGAAGTAATAAACTCGACTAGTTAACAAACTACTTTTATAATTGGTTCATAAGTTAAAAAGATACTATTATTATTAACTTCCTCTCTTGAACTTAGTTAATTCTTTTGCTTAGAAATAAAATCTAACATATATGTATGATTTGTAAAGACACACAAGACATTACAAATCTTCTGTTAATTTTTTAGTTACATTATTAAAATTTCATTAATATCAAATTTCCTAATTTGATTGAACAATTTAAATCATTCCTCATTACTATCCTTTAGTGAGCTAACAAGGGGACCTATGGACCTACATTTTAGAAGCTCTAATGATATGAGATCTCTAATCCAATTAATCAATATTCATTAACTACCAATCACTCCACTAAAGATTGATAGGTGCACTCTTCGCACCGTAGATATATTTCTGTGTCCATGGATATAACCAATCAACAGAGCAATAACTCTTCACAAATACTCATAACTGCATCTGGGTCAAAATACCGTTTCCCTCTACAATTATATCTAACTCCTTAAGTACCACTGATTCCTCTAATGAACAAACGGTTTATAGTTCAATTATAAACCAACACCTCTCAGGCAAGCCAGTGAGAGGTTGAGGTCTCATTATTCAAGACTCAGAACCAACTATTAAGGGAGCAATTTATCTATTTTCCCAAGAAATGGAAAGGAGTGAACTCTATCTTGTATAGTTGTATTCTATTTATCAATAAAAACATGGAAAGCATATAAAACACAAGTATTATCTTATTAGAGAGATTATGCAATGAGGAGATGTGATCGCCACAAAGATTGCTTCGGAGCACAATATTGTTGATCCATTTACAAAGGTTCTCATGGCTAAAGTTTTTAAGGGTCACTTGGAGGTCTAGGTCTACAAGATATGAATCACCTAAGCTAGGAAAAGTAGAAGATTTTATTGGATACATTGTATGCCCTAGTTATTGTATTGTATATGAATACTTTACTTTACATTGTATATTGATACTTTACATTTCCACTCGTCTTTTATTGTATTGATACATTTAACTAACTTTGGAAAAGTGGAAGATTGTTGTGATTGATGTTCCAAATCTAGTGTATCATGTGGTTTTTAGTTTTGTTAACACAAATTATTTATCTAATAAAATCAGAGGTATTTTATTTGACATTTAGACAGCATTAATTCAATCCAATAAACTAAGATCTAAGGTTATATGATGTCACTTGAACAATCTGTGGTTGACATATAGGTGATTTTTGTTCAAGTAATAACCTAAAAGGTCTGCAGTGGATGAAGGTTGGGTGCCTTATCCTGGTAACACTGCAGATACGACCCACTTTGTAATTGCTACATGAGATATAAGTATTACAAACAATATGAACCATAGTGTTCATGTAAAGACATGTGAGTGGGGGTATCCTATATAAAAGAGTTTATACATAGACCGGACCACGAAATAATTAGTTTCTCTTTATAATACAGTTACTTGGAGAAACTAATATTTCACTAGGATGACCAGGGGAGACTTGACCTTAATCTTGAGTGAGTTGGGAACTTCTGTTTATAAAAACAGTCCTTTGTTCTGTATGGGTGAGAGTGACCATGATAGCTGACTCAATAGTCCTACCATTTTGAGGTTTTGTCTGATTAAGGAATTGAGAATACAACTACATAAGACAATTCACTCCTTCCCATTTCTTGGAAAAGTAGATAAATTGCTCCCTTAATAGCTGGTTCTGGGTCTTGAATAACGAGACCTCAACCTCTCACTGGCTTGAGAGGTGTTGGTTTATAGTTGGACTATAAACTATTTGTTCATTAGAGGAATCAATGGTACTTAAGAAGTTAGAAGTAACTGCAGGGGTAAAACAACATTTTGACTCAGCTGTAGTTATGAGCATTTGTGAAGGGTCATCGCTCTATTGATTGGTTATATCCATGGACACAGAAATATATCTATAGTACGAAGAGTACACCTATTAGTTTTTAATGGAGTGATTGGTAGTTAATGAATATTGATTAATTGGATTAAAGGAGTTTAATCAATTAATCTCATACCATTGGAGCTTTTAATCTGTAGGTCCATAAGGTCCCTTTGTTAGTTTACTAAAGGATAGTAATGAGGAATGATTTAAATTGTTCAAATCAAATGAGGGAATTTGATATTAATGAGATTAATATACAATGGTTAATTATGTTGGGATTGGTGTCCTAATTCTTTCGGAGTCTCGTTGTTTTGTAAAGATAGACATTGTTCAATGAATAAAATAAGTGTTATTTAATTCTGACATTTACTCATATCCAATAAACAAAGCTCTTTCGTTATCTTATGTGAACTTAAGCATGTATATGTGATATACAAGTGGATCATGCCTTAAGTGATAACCTAAATCAGTCTGTAGTATAAAGATTAAGGTGGAAATACCTAATCCTGGTGTCACTACGGATACGACCCACTTTGTAGAGGTTGTGTAAGTATTGTAAACTACTACAGATGGTAGATTCTGACCATTCGTGTGGAGACGTGGAGCATGGGTGTCCTATACAAAGAGTTTGTATAAGACATGGACCACGAGATGACTAGACTCTGTATATAACACCGTTGATACTAGAGACTTGCATTTCACCTAAACGACCATAGGTGACACAACCTCAATCCTGAGTGTTTTGTGAACTCCTGCCTTTGAGGGCGGTCCTTTGATTAGTATGGGTGAGAGTGGCCAGATTGCCAACTCAACATGCCTATCTTTTTGGGGACTTGTCTGATTTGGGAGCTGGGAACTCAATTCACAATATGGAATTCACTCCTTTTCCGAAGCAGGAATAAGTAGAGAGATTGCTTCTTAAGGGATGATTCCGGGGATTGAATTATAGTGGCCACAACTTCTCTTTGGAAGAGAAGCCTCAATCATAGTAGGACTATGATTTATGTTCGTTAGAGGGATCAGTAGTACTTAAGAAGACAGATGTAACTACAGGGGCATAACGGTTATTGGTCCAGCTGTACTTACGAGTGATCTGTGAAGGGTTGTCGCACTGCTGGTTGGTTAAGATGAACACATAATATATCTGTAGTGAGGAGAGTTCAGCTGTCATTCTTTAGTAGAGTCCCTGATAGTTAACGGATGGTAGATCCCGTGACTAAAGTGTTTTAGTCAGTTTATTCACGTGCCATTGGAGCTTTCAGATCTACAGGTCCATGAGGTCGCCTTGGTAGCTTGAATTCTGTTGAGGATCAGTTTTTGGTGTTAATTTGAAATGTTCAAATTGACAAGAAGATATTTTGATTATATAATGATATAATCGGTTATGATGTATGAGATACATTTAGTGGAGGATTGATGTAAATGAGATTTACATTAAATACCATGGAATAGAAAAGGAACTATGGTTTATATGTTTTTCATGAGATGAAATATTAAAACTATAGGTTATAAATATAGTATGATAAGTTGGTTATTATTTATGTTTATAATAATATTAATTAAATTAATTAATACTTTTTCTTTTAAATAACCAAAGTAGTGGGTGGTTATTGGATCATGGTAACCGTGAGTTTAAAAAGAAAATGGTTTCCTATTTTGAAAAGAGGTTTTTACAAACATTTGAAAAGGTTTTGAGTTTTCTCTCAGCGAAAAAGAAACTCACGTAAGTCGTCAAGTAAATACAGATTTACTAAACGATGACTGGGGAGCTAAACAATCATGCAGGTACGAGCTAAACGATCGTATAGTGTTTACTAAACGATCGCATAGCTTTGCTAGACGATCGCTGGCCCAAGGTAAACGATCGTGTAAAGTCTGTAGGTGATAGACTGAGCTAAACGATTGCATAGCTTTTGCTAGACGATCGCATAGCTTTATCTAAACAATTGGGCATCGACCTATACGATAGGTCTCAGCCATCTCCCACTTGCCCAGTCGTATATGCGATCGTTGTTTCCTCCGTTCGTTT
The DNA here is from genome assembly GCF_009727055.1 of Benincasa hispida. NCBI lineage: Eukaryota > Viridiplantae > Streptophyta > Magnoliopsida > Cucurbitales > Cucurbitaceae > Benincasa > Benincasa hispida. The sequence continues at coordinate 48,603,161 of NC_052355.1, read as the reverse complement.
GCCTCACACCAAGTCCGAATAGAGCCCATCCTCTAGATTCTCATACCGCGAATACCAAGGTCGCCTTGTTGGTGGTGTCAGACTCAACTCGACACTATCGAGGTTTTCTGGAGGCATTCGTGATGCTGTGGAGGCCGTTCGCTGTTGCGGAGGAGTTCGTGTTGCAGAGGAGATCGTGACCGAGGAGATCGTTGAGGACGAGCGCAAAGTGTTTGTGCTATGTTTGTGCGGTGTTTTAGTCGTGTAGATAGAGTGTTCGTGGTTGCTGTTGTTCGATCAGAGCGCACATCGGAGCCTGAAGACACTTCTGCCTATGTGCGTGGAGTTTGTCTTTCTTTGCATTTGAGTTTGTTCATGTTGTAATTTCTCTGTATAATTGTATAACCGTTTGTTTGAAGTCGACTGTAAATGATATGTTAATTCATATTGTAATCTGGAATAGTCTTGTTCCACTGCTCATGGAAATCCCGAATCCGATTTCCTTCAAATTATAGATATGATCTATAATCCAAATTATGTAATAGAGATATATTTGGATAAGATTCAAATACTAAATTTATATGAACTGGATTCATAAAGAGATGTATACATAAAAATATGTGATATTTATATGTTAATTCACTCCATATTAAATATGATTTAATATGTTATTTAATTGATTAATTAATGGTTAATTAATTGATGAAGAAATAACAGAGATTGGAGGTTAGTATAAATATATGATATTTATGATAATTAATTAAATGTATATTAAATATGATTTAATATATGGTTATTTAATTAAAGTGCTAGCTAATTAAATAAGGGTTGTTTAATTAATTAGCATTAAGAGTATAAAGGGAAATTCTTGGAGAAAGGCCATATAAATATATCTTTATAGCCCATTTAGGAAAATGAGTTTTTTTTTACACAATCCTATGTTTTCTCTCTAAATCCTATCTAGAAATCCCTAACCATTTTCCTCCTTAACAGTTCTTGAAGACCACCCTTCCACGTTCTTTGGAATCCTAGAGAATAGTAAGGTAACTTTGTTGGTGGTATCCTTCTTGGAGAAGTTTGAGATTGTTGATACCGGTGGAAGAGGAAAGCTAGAGGAATCAACAAAGGCGAGTTTTGACCTTTTCTCTTCTTCCTCTTTTCAAGCATGCTTATATTTTTTGTTTGCATGTTTATCCTACAAATACATATTTTATTTTATTGTTTTTGTTTCCATAATAAACGAATGTCTAAATGTAAGACGTTCACACGCTTCCGTCGGAATTCGATTTCTTCATACCACACTTCTTCGTATTCTAGATTCATTAATGACAACTTGCAGTGTTAGGATATCAATTTTTTATTGAACATTTGCAGCTAGTATATGTGACTCAATTACTTTCTTTGCATCTATAAATGCATATGGTAACTGATTTGTTATATTTTGCAAATGAGTTTTCTTTTAAATTTCAAGTTCACATTGATCTGTGCGGGGATCTAAATGAGACAATAACAATGCATTCCATGTAATTTCTTTTTCTAACTTCTTAACTCCCCCCTCTAATTTTGGAAAAGTTGTCTCATTGAAATGACAATCAACAAATCTAGCAGTAAACACATCACTCGTCAGGGGTTCAAGATATTTAATAATTGATGGGGAATCATATCCAACATATATTTCTAACCTCTTTTGAGGACCCATCTTAATACGTTGTGGTGGAGCAATTGGAACATATATTGCATATCAAAAAAATTCTCAGATGGAAAATATTTGGCCTAATGCGTACAAGTAACGTTGCATGAAAAATAGCATGTCCTTATACAAATGTAGGAAGCTTAATTTTCATAAATAATAGTCTTACAATTAATTGCAATCGTTTTATAAATGATTATGCTAAACTATTTTGTGTAAGAATATGAGCTACAAGATGTTCAACATTTATCCCAATTGACATACAATAATTATCAAAAGCTTGGGATGTAAATTCACTAGCATTATCAAGACGAATGGTCTTAGTCGCATAATTTTAAAATTGTGCTCTTAACTTAATTATTTGAGCAAGTAATCTTGTAAATGTAAGATTTTGACTTGATAGCAAGCATACATATGACCATCTTCTGGATGCTTTTATTAATACCATAAAATATCTGCATGGTCCACTTGGTGGGTTAATAGATCCATATATATCACCTGAATTCATTCTAAAAATGCAGATGATTCAGTTCCCACTTTAACTGGTAATGGTCTAATAATTAATTTGCCTTGAGAGCAAGCATCACATGATAATTCATTAGATTGAAGAATCTTCTGGCTTTTCAATGGGTATCTATTTGAATTCTCAATAATTCGTCTCATCATAAAAATCCCTATATGATCTAGTCTATCATGCCAAATTGTAAATATGTCTAGATTCATGAACTTTAGGTTCATTGTTGCATATGTTTCAATGACTTGTATAAGAATATAATATAATCCAGAAGATAAAGCAAATAGTTTTTCTAGTATACGTTTTTCATATGAGACAGTAGATATGATATAAAGATACTCTATATTATTTTTTCTATCAGTCTCAATATGATAACCATTACAATGTATATTTTTAAGACTTAGAAGATTTCTCTTTGATTGACTATAGAACAAGATATTGTCAATTGTAAATTTTATTCCTTTAGGCAAAATAATAGTTGCTTTTCCAAACTCTTGAATTAGGTTTGCAGAACCTAATATTGTATTGACTTTTACTTCCAACATTGTTAGTTTGGAAAAATATTTTTTACTTGAAGTATTGTATGTGTAGTTGTACTGTCGGCTAGACATAGATCTTTTTTAATCATTTTTGAGTCACCCAACATATGAAAATGATCCAAGTTTCTTCATTAAAAGAAAATAATTATAAAAAGAAAAACAACACTTGAAACATACAAAAGTTAATATTTACTAAAAAAACATGATGATAGATAAAAGAAAACAACAACCTTAAGTCTAGAAATTCTTAATGTAAAAAGAAACACTTGATGTTTCATTAACTGTATCAATCTTCTCTTCAGGAGATTCAAAGAAGTCCGCCACATCCAAATTTGTCATATGAGATGGGTCAAATATGTCATTATCTTAGTATGCAAAATTTGCTTCCACATTTCCCCCCTTTTTCCTTCAGGAGGTTTGATAGAGATCAAGTAAGTGTTTTGATGTATGATAGATACGTGACCAATGTCCAGTCATTCCGCATCAGAAGAATTTATTTTCAACACTCTTTGAACTCTTATCTTGTGAAGTTTTTCCTTTGTGATCATTATTTGTGTGGTTCTTTTGAAATTTGAATGATTAGAATGACCACCACGAAAATCATAATTATTTCTTCCTCTGCCACGGTCATGACCTCGACCACAACCACGATTATTATTAAAATTCATAGCATTCACTTCAAGGAATGGTGTCGTTCTGGTTGATCGAGATTCATGATTTTTCATTAATAACTTGTTATTTTGTTTTTTCACGAGAAGACATGAAATTAGTTTAGAATATTGTTTAAAACATTTCTCATTGTTGCTGCAAGAGCATATTTGAGACATGAAATGTAGAAAATATCTTCTCTAACATATCATCATCAATAATTTTCTCTCCATATAACAACAATTTTAAACTTATTTTAAATAATGCGAAATTGTAATCACTTATTGATTTCAAATCCTGTAGCCTTAAATCCATCCATTCATAACCAGCTTTAGGAAGAATAACTGTTTTTTGAGACCATACATTTCTTTCATATTTTTCCACAAGATATATAGATCTTTTATTGCAAGATACTCCATTTTTAATCTCTCGTGGAGATGATGGTGAAGGAAAATCATAGCTTTTGCTTTGTCCTGACTGGATGTCGTATTTCCTTCTTTAATTGTTTCTTCCAAGTTTATAACGTTCAGGTGGATTTCGGCATCAAACACCCATGAAAAATAATTATTGCCATTAATGTCAGGGGCTGCGTATTTTAATTTTGTAAGGTTTGTAATGACAACACTTTAGAACCTTATCTTCAACGAGGGAAGGACATGAGGTCGTGCTGATAACGTGTTGTGAAATTGAAGAGTACAATGGAGTATAACAGAACACGGATATGGAGAAAATATAATATAATAATATATAAATATAATAACAAATAAATAAATGCAATACAATAAAATAATAAAATAAAATAACTAAAATTATGAAAATTGGATAATATGAAAATTTGAGTGGAATTTTGAGGTGAATTTCTCACCAATGTGTGTTCTTTCAAGATCCATCAAATTTTACTATTTATAGGTAAAGTGGCAAGTAGGATGTGGTACATTTGGACACTAAACATGACATATATGGTAATAGAAAAATGACATTTGATATTGGACACTAAACATGAGCATCTAACACCTATTTATAATATTTATAATAAATATAAGTTTGTTTTTGTTATTTTTTAATATATATTTGTCTATTTTGTCGTACAAGATGAAACTCCTATAAAGAGAAAAAGAATTCATTGTATTTTTGTGAGTGATTACACAGATGTACAAAAGACTCGTAAGAAAAAAACAAGCAAAGAGTATACCAAACTAATATTAGAACAAAAAGATATTTGTGGTTCAAAAAGGAAAAAAAAAAGATAGTTGACTAAATCTTAGTAGTAATTTAAAACATAATAATTGATGTTTAGTACAAAAGTGGAAGGTGGGATGCGATGGGAAATTAAAATATTCTAGGGATCCCCAATCCCGTGTCTCCATTTATCAACTATAGTTGAGAAAGTTCTAAAGGAGAAAAATCAAAGCGCGAATCACGTGCCTTGCACATATGTCATGTTTTTTTCCCCTTTTAAAAAACAAAATTATAGAAAATAATTTGTTTAAAGAATATCACAAATTTTCAAAGTTTAAAAAATAACCTAACTTTCTCCCTCTCTCCATACTCTTCGAAAATTCAATGATATATTTTTGGATCCAGTTAGATATGGTGGAAGGATATGCAACTGGGTCGCCATGACAATCAATCCAAATTGTCCAACATCTAATTGCAATTATTCTAACATCCTCTCGAGAGCAAACATTCACAATTTGAATCTATTGGGCTAGAAAATAAATAAGGTATGATGTCTAAACCTTTCTTCTATAAGGAAAGTCTTATAGGTAGAATATTATGTTTGGAAATGACTTTCGGACTTAGGCCTATAGGAAAAGTTAAGAATAGTAGGAAGTTTTGTCCCACATGGATAGATTTAGAATTGTCTAGAGGGTATAAATACCAATACATTCTAATTAAGAATCTAAAGTGTGTTGAAAGTAGAAGGATAACTCGTTCATCACATGCGTGTTGCTATCGTTGCTATTTGTTTGGGCTTTATTTTTTTAATAAAATTATTATTAAATCTATTTTTATTATTTTGTTGGCTGTTCATTTTTTATTGTTAACGAATCGCTGGGTTTGTGATCTTTTGGTTTTATGTCTGTTAATGGATCTTTCAGATTCTGACTGTTCGTTTCTATCCGTTGGTGTCCTCCTCTCTTCTGCTATTTAACCCAGATCAAACCTGAGAGTGAAGACACAAACAATCAATTTCTATCTTCTAATTCACTAAATTCTTCTTCTGTTCTAAGCAATCTTCTCATTGGTTCATTTTCCGAAGAGTGCACATTTGAATTTGGAGGTTGCGTTAATCTTGGGGAACAACTGGCATAAGTGATTAGCATCGAGGTTGCGCCGTAATTGCTTTCAGGACAGTGGTTTCTCTACGGCACAATAATACTTCGTGACATCTGTTATAGACATTTGTTTTAACAATCTGTAAGTAGTTATCCAGATGTTGATAAAAAATGGTAAGGTTCTCCTCGATTTGTCTAAACTCGAACCATTTGATGGAGAAAATTATCGCTGCTGGTCTAAAAAATTATTGATCTTCTTCAAGCAGCTGATTACATCCTCACCACAAAAGTGCCTACTGATACCGAGAAGGTGACCGCTGTCTCTGATCCAGAATCTTTCAAACAACATCTTGATGTTTCTCATCAATCAAAGTAGTCCCCCATGATTGACCCTGATAAGTACGAGAAAGACAACAAAATAGTCCCATTTGCTTAATCATATGACATATTCGATATTCGGTTTGTTCGTGGTCCAAAAGTCAGCAAAGGTAATTTGGAGTACGTTGGATTCTTGATATAGAGGAGATGATGCTGGTTACAAAAAATACGTTGTTGGTAAATGGCTACAACTCCAGACGATGGACGAGAAACTAGTAGTAGAGTAGAAACATGAATATGAAAATTTTATGGTCAACGTTCTGGCCGAAGGCATGAAAAGTGTAAGATTCTCTAAGAAAATGTGATGCTTAAGAAATTTCCCCCATTCTGGAGCGACTACAGAAATCATCTGAAATACAAAAAGAAGGATCTAACACTTTAAGAGTTGATTAGTCGTAGGTGCAAGGAAAAACCCAACAGATAAAAAGATAAGCTAATTTTTGGAAATCTAAATTCAATTAATGCTAACTTGGTTGAATCTTCTGCTGTTAACAAAAACCTGTCTAAAAATTATAAGAAGCAATTTGGAAAGAATAATTCTTCTAAGAAGAATGGACGTCATAGAACTACTAGTAGGAAGATTGAAAAGGAAAATTTTATTTGTTATGTCTGCAGGAAACCTGGGCAAAAATCCTACCAATGCAGTCAAAGGAAAGGAAGACCAAATCAGCAACCCACACCACAAGCTAATCTTGCAGAACAGTATGACATAATCGCTGTTGTTGTGGAAGAAAACTTGGTGGAAAACAAAATTGACTAGATACTTAACACCAGAGCTTCGAGACATTTATGTTCAAACTGAGAGCTCTTCTATGACTACGAGGATACTGCTAATGGAGAATGTTTATTCATGGGTAACTCGATCACAGCAGGAGTGCTTGAAAAAGGAAAGGTTCTTTTAAAATTAACCTATGGAAAAACTTTATCCTTAAGTAATGTTTTGTATGTATGTTCTTTATGTAGGAACTTGGTATCTGGGAATCTGTTGAATCGGGCTAGGCTTAAGGTTGCCCTAGAAGTTGACAAGGTTGTCCTCACAAAAAATGGAGACTTTGTTGGAAAAGAATATCTTGCTAATGGTCTTTTTATACTGAATATTGTCCCTGTTACAAATATGATGAATACAAGTGCTTTTAATTTTGCTTACATAAGTGAGTCTCTTGATATGAGGCATGGTAGATTAGGTCATGTGAATATTACATCAGTTAAGAAACTTAAGGATTTAAAATTGATTAATGCATCTGAAACACATGAAACTAGTAAATGTCCTGTTTGTGTAGAAATAAAGTTTATCAAGAAACATTTTAAACAAAATTACTATAACTGAATCACTCTGATTTAGCTAATTTAAAAAACACCACAAATAAAGGTGGAAAAAATTACTACATTTCCTTTGTTGATACTTTTTATAGATATACTAAAATCTATCTTTCAAAGACAAAAGATAAAGCTGGTAGTTTTTTTTTGAAATATAAAGCAGAAGTAGAGAATCAATTAGATAAGAAGATTAAAAGGTTAAGATCAGATAGAGGTGGTGAATACACTGATAATATGCTTAAAGAATTTTATGAATCAAATGGTATTATTCATGAATTTACTGCACCTTATTCACCACAACAAAATGGTATAGCAGAACGTAAAAATAGAACTCTTAAGGAAATGATAAATGCTATGTTGTTAAGTTCTGATTTGTCTAATAACATGTAGTGGGAAGCTGTGCTTTCTGCCTATTTTATTCTTAATAGAGTACCACACAAGAAACTGGATAAGACACCTTACGAACTCTGGAAAGGATATGCACTTAATCTCTCTTATCTAAAGGTGTGGGGATGTTTGACTAAGGTACCATATCCTGCACTCAAGAAACCTATGGTAGGATCTAAAACTTTTGATGGTGTGTTTATTGGTTATGCACAAGATAGTGTTGCATATAGATTTATGTGCTAATGATGATAGTGTTGCATATAGATTTATGTACTCATGATGGATCTGTATGTGAATATAGGGATGCAAAATTTTTTTAGCATATTTTCATTGAAAAAGGAAAACATTGAATCACTTAGAACGACTAATTGTGAGAATAATTCTATTTCCATGTCTTCCTTGTCTAATAGAATGCATGATATAGAACCTAGAAGAAGTAAGAGACAAAGAAATGAGAAAAATTTTGGTTTTGATTTTTTAACTACTTTTTTAGTTGAGAGGTCAAATGATATATCTGTTTGCATACATGTATCTAATCGATGAGGATCCAAAAACTTACCAAGATCCTTAAATTATGTAGACTCTTTTATTGAAGGAACCTATTAAGAGTGAATTGGATTCTCTATTCATGAATCAAACTTGGAACTTCGTAGATCTTCCAAAAGGAAGTAAACCTATTAAGTGCAAGTGGATTTTTGAAAGAACAATGAGGCCAGATGGTTCAATTGAAAGATGCAAAGCTAGATTGGTAGTAACATGGTATACACAAAAACAAGGTATTGACTACTTTGACACATATTCCCTTATAACAAAAATAGCTACTATTAGAGCCTTGATTGCATGGCTGCTATCTACGGACTTCTAATTCACCAAATTGATGTAAGAACAACATTTCTCAATGGTGATCTAGAAGAAGAAATCTATATGATACAACCTGAAGGTTTTACGGTTGTCGATCAGGAAAAGAAAGTATGTAAACTAAAAAAAAAATCTCCCTAAAGTCTTAAACAAGCTCCCAAACAATGGTATAAAAAATTCAATAATACTTTGATAAACAATAGGTTTAAGGTAAACTCCTCAGTCATGTGTGTTTATTCAAAGTTGTTTGGAGCTGAGTGTGTGATTATATATTTATATGTTGATGATATGCTCATCTTTGGAGCAAACATAGAGACGATACGTAATACCAAATTGTTATTATGTTTTCATTTCGAAATGAAAGATTTAGGGGAAGCTGATGTAATACTTGGTGTTAAGATAAGAAAAACTAAAAATGGTTTTTCTCTGTATCAAGCACACTAAATTGAAAAATTATTAAAGAAGTTTGATTGTTTTGATGATCCTCCTGTAAGAACTATTTATGATGCTAGTATAAGTCTTAAGAAAAATAAAGGTGATTGTGTATCTCAGTCTGAATATGCAAAGAATATAAGTAGTGTTATGTCTTTTTATGAACTATATTAGTTCTGATATGGATGAATTATTGGAGTGTTCTTCATCGTATGTTAAGATATCTTAAGAGAACCATGAACTATTGTTTCGATTTTAATAAATTTCCTATTTTTAGAAGGTTATTATGATGTAAACTGGGTATCTAATAATGACGAGGTCAGTTCTGCAAGTGGATATGTATTCTTACTCAGAGGAGGAGCAATGTAATGGAAGTCTACAGAACAGACTTCCATAGCTAGATCCATTATAGAATCTAAATTTATTGCTCTAGAACTAGCAGAATAGGAGGCTGAATGGCTTAGAAGTCTACTAGGGTATGTACCATTGTAGGGGCATCACTACTAGTCTTTGTGCACTATGATTCACAACTGCCATAGGTAATGTCAAGAATAGTGTATATAATGGCAAAAGAAAACATACACATCTTAGATATAGAGTTGCGAAACAGTTGTTAAAAGGAGGAATTATTTTCTTGGAATTTGTGAGGTCTAAGAAAAATTTGGCCGATCCTTTGATCAAAGGCCTAACAAGAAAAATAATTTTAGAATCATCAGTAAACATGACACTTAAAACCTTATAGGATTCTATAGCTCTTTGTCTTAGTGGTCTATTGTGATAGGCTGGATGGTTTATAGCCCTTTATATGGGTGGTATGTTGTGATAGACTTGATGGTCTGTAGTCCATTATGTTGGAGGTCCTAGGCTGGACTTGATGGATAATGCTAAAATCTTTTAATGATTCATAGCTCCTTTTTTAGGTGGTCCTAATGTGGACTTGATGGATAATGATGAAATCTTCATAACTTAGTATTTGAGTGGTTTGTCTTTGAGAGACTTGATGAAGATGGTACTGACATAGACTAAATATCTAAGTCTTCATGGGTTAGTTTGAGTGGTTTGTCTCTAACAAACTTGATGAAGCATCTAACATGCTAGTGAAGGTGTGCCCGCCTTCATTGAAAGAGTTTAAAGGTCTCTTTTTAGAGCTTTCATGGTGACCCAAGGTATACGTGTATAACCATAATAAGCACACTTTATATCACAAAATTGAGAGAAGGTAATGTGTTGTGGGAATCTCAAACAGTTTTATTGAAAGTTTAAGAGGCAACTCACTTTCTCAAACAAGGTTGCTGCTTACTTCACTGTGCATCAATTGAAATAATTAGATATTGATGTTTAAGTATATTCTCCTTTATTTGCTTAGAACCGTTTTTTTTTTTAAATAATCTTTTATATTGTTTACTTGTTAACTTTTATGTAATAGTCATTTGTGGGAGATTGCTGAAAATGACTTTTGGGCTTAGGCCCATTAGAAAAGTTAAGAAGAGTGAGAAGTTTTGTCCCACATGGAAAGATTTAGAATTGCCTAGAGGGTATAAATACCAAGGTATTCTAGTTGAGAATCCAAAGTATGTTGATGGTGGAAGTATAACCTTTTCACCACAAGCACGCGTGATAGTCGATTGGACGGACGGGTTTGGGTAACTGCGCTTGCTAAAAAAAGAACTAAATTTTTATTACTAATCTTTTTCATTTTGTTCATTTTTACCGTTAACAGGAAATTTAGTTTGCGACTGTTGGGTTTGTGACCATTGGTTTATGTCCGTTTTTTTCTATTCGTTAACGAATCATTCAGATTCTGACCATTTTTTCTGTCTGTTGGTGTCCTTCTCTCCTCTGCTATTTAACTCAGATCATACCTGAGAGAGGGGACACAACAAGCTCAATTTCCATTTTTTATTTCCCTAAATTCTTCTTCTATTCTAAGCAATCTTCTCATCGGTTCTAGTCAATTTTTTCACGAGTGCATGTCTGAATTTGGAGGCTGCGTTAACCTTCTGGAGCAATCGGCATAAGCAATTAGCACCGAGGTCGCACCATAATTGCTTTCAGGATAGTGGTTTTTCAACGGCACAGCAACACTTTGTGCATCTGTTCTAACATGGCTCTCCATAGAAAGTGTTTAATCTTTGCATGGACTTCTAATTTCCATAACTTCTTCCATATATGAGCCAAAGTATTACAACTGGGTCCTTCCTCTTCAACTATTTGTTTAATTATCAACTAATATCCAAATAATTCCAGACAAAGAAAAACTAGTCTTCGATCAATTCAGTCTGGAGAAGCCCCTGTACGAGATTAATCAAAATCAATGTAGATGCTGCATGGAGACAAAATCCATTTGTTCTTGGTCTGGGAATTTTTTGTCATGACTCCTTAAAATCGATAAAGGTCCTGCTCTTGAATGTTTAGACGTTGTCTTTGATGCCCCGTTATATGAATTAAAAGCAATAGTTGAATGAACGCATATGGGTTGAATTTTTTCTAGATGGGTCAAATTTTAAACCCTCGACCTTCCCCTTTCCCTTTACATTTGCACGTCGAACTTTGAACCCTCGACCTTGCCCTAACATTATTATTGAGTCTGTTTAATTATCATTCCGGAGACCTTCCTCATAATTATTTGATGTTAAGAGAATGAAATATCTTCCTCATTCCGGAGACCTTCCTCATTCCAGAGATCTTCCTCATAACACTCATAATTATTTGATGTGTTAAAAATAATTTTGTATTAAGAGAGAGCGAGAATTTGAAAGAGCGAGAGTTTGAGAGGGAGAGCGAGATATCCGTACAAATGTTTCTTTTTTTTTTTTCTTTCTTTTTTTAATTAATACACATTCTACCTTCTTCTTCCTTCCTTTCTTTCTTTCTTTCATTTTTTTTAATTTTTTATTTTATAAAAACAATTTCTAAAAATATTTTATTATAATTTATCATTTAAAAAAAAAAGAAAAAAAAAACTCTATGAAAATCTTGGTACCAAATGTACAAAAGGAATCCAAGATCATTATTGTAAAATCTTTTAAACTATTGACCTCAATACTGTGATTAAAATTTCTCTTATTTATATCAATAATACAGTCTTATTTATAGACTTGCATGTGAAGGTTTTGAGTGTTGATTTGATTTATTATGTCCTCAAATTATTATCTAAAATATGTAAATTTGAATATTGAAGTTTTTTTTACCTAACTTTTTAGATTTAGACTATCTGATGTTATTATTTATGTCAGTGACATTTAAAAACTTCTATATCAAAATAATTACTATTCATAATATATAAAAAGAATAAATAAAAATAATAATATCTCATAAAAATAAAAAATGTAAATTAAATATCTCATTTATATAAAAATAATTACAAAAATCAACGTGTTCTATAAGGCGGACGTCGTCGATTTCGAGCTGGTTGTCATTGTCGACTTTGAACTTGAGGTTGCTCGGGTTCTTCTTGATGTTGCTCTGGTACCTCTGCAGGCGCTTCATAATATAAATATTCTTTATGCTCTCCATGACCCCGACCATATCCATGCACGTATGAAGACGAAAAACCAGCCTTTGAGTCATAATGTCCTGAACCAAATGCTGGCATCATCATCATCGGACTAACATAATCAATTTAACTTTGCATCTACATCATAGGGGGCTCTTCCACATTATGTGCAACCTCATCAAACTCATCCTCTTCCTGAACATGTCCTCTACGTCTAGGAGCTGGTGGAGGAACAATAGGTATATCGTACATATAATGAATTTCCTCCATATAGCTTTGGTTGTCACTACCTATAGCAAAAACCTGGTTCAGATCAATCGCCACCTCACGGAGTCTACAGTTGTTCGATCTCTGTGAATTATTAAATAATTAGACAATATTTAAAATAAATTTAAATTAAAAATAATTAGATAATATTCATTTACCAGATGACCTACAGTTGCTCCCGGACGACTGACGTAGCGCCTGTGATATTATTATAACAATGAATATATTCTGGAGTGACATTTGTGTCAAACTGTTCAAGAGAAACCCCCACTGCAATATACCTTGCACGATAGTGCCATTGCGGTACCAAATATGCAACTTTTTCGAACCAATCTCCAGTCCTTAGGTCAATATCATGCAGTATGGGTTCAGTATTACAAGGCGATGGGACATTCTGCTGAAAACCGAATTGTCTCATCACCCTGTCAGGAAGATGCCATTCACAAATGTGAAAACATATGAGAGGACTCATCGCCTGCCATATGTTTTGACCATTCGTACAAAAATTAGGCAAAGTATGCATAATAATTTTGTACGGCATAATCAATTAGGTTTAGTGTAATGTACCTGTTCAGGTTGAAGCAGATCAAACATGTATCTATACTGGCTGACTACATGTGTGGCTGTCTTAGTCACACAAATTTTGTCTCTCCACCTAAATTTTAAATTGATAATTTAGAATTTAAATTAACTAGATTAGTGATATAAAAATTAAATTGAATTACAACAACATACCGAGAACCGTAGGCTCGTCCAACTAAATGAGCGTCATTAACATGTTGTAGCTGTGGAACCATTGTTGGAAATCACTCCCAAGCCCATAGTTGCAAAAGTATGAGAGGCCCAACTATCTCTCGAACCTTAGGTCTTGTTGCTTTGTATAGTTGTCTATACAACCATGCCAAGCATGCTCCACCCCATGAATACTGCCCCGCATCGTGAAGGTTAGCTAACAGTGGCAGGAACATCAAGTGAACAAAATGACTTGATTTATCTGAAAACAAACTTCCATCATCTGTGAGCTCATGAAATTGTGTTCTAACCATATTAAACTTAACCTCGATCCTTTAATCTTGTCGGCAGGTGGGGTCGCACCGAGGTACAATTGACAAACTTCTAACCAGTCATCGTACATCACACTGGTGACCGGCTCACCGTTAGTAACTCCAACAACACTTCTATTTCTTGTAGAGTGATAGTGCACTCTCCAACAAACATATGAAATGTATGCGTCTTGGGCCTCCATCTCTATGTCTTGTAGAATGATAGTGCATTCTCCAATAGACATATGGAATGTATGCATCTTGGGCCTCCATCTCTTGACCAAAGCTGTGATCAGATGCCAATCCAACTGAATAAATCCTAATTTGGCAACCCCATAGAATCCAGATGTGCACAGTAGCAGTAGTATTCGAGGGTGGAGCGGGATAGTGCGCTAAAGAACTGCATCTCGATGGCTGCAAGATATTTCTCCAGTAATACGGTCTCGCCATACAACAGAAGATCGATGAATGGACTGGTCGTATAAAGCATCGGGAACAACAGGTCCTAGGTTTAAAGTCATGATCTGAAAAAAAAAAATATTTATTTCTCAATTAAAAAAATATTTGTTTCTCAATTAGAAGAATAATGTACAACTTAATTAGAAAAATAATGTACAACTTAATTAAAAGAATAATGTACAACTTAATTAAAAGAATAATGTACAAGTTAATTAGAAGAATAATGTACAACTTAATAAAAAGAATAAGTACAACTTATAATAAAAAATTGAATATACAATAAATTTATTACTTTCTATAAAATATTATATATATAATATATAATATATATTATATATATATATATATATATATATATTATATATATATGGACAATGAGAAAAAAAGCTAGTAATCATTAATGAAAAAATAACAATAATAACAGAATTTTGAATTATAAGAAAGAGCGAGATTGTGAGAGAGAGCGAGATTGTAGAAGAGAGAGAGATTGTGTGAGAGAGCGAGATTGTAGGAGAGAGTAAGACGCATACATTTCATAGACGTTGGAGATTGTCTCATCCTACAATCTCGCTATCAATCTCGCTCTCTCCTACAATCTCGCTCTCAATCTCACTCTCTCTTACAATCTCGCTCTCTCTTCCTTGTCGAGGGTTGAAGTTTCAACTTATGTAAAACTAGCGATATGTGTGTGGATATATATATGTATGTATGTATAGATATTTGTACATATGCACATATAGATATATATACACAATATTTTGCTAGTTTGTCTAATTCCTACACTAATTTGAAACAAAAACTTCTAAGTTAAAAGTATAAAATCCAACCAAACTCCAAAATAAAAATTTCTTTCAAAACTCAACAAAACAATGACCCACATAAGGGTTACCGCTATTGTGCTTGAAGGCGCTCCCTAGCTTTTCAACCTAACTTGATTTAAAGTTTACATAATTTGTTCAATAATTTCTTTACAATATGTTATCAAGAAAACATTTTAAACCCTAAATTAAAATTTAAAAACAAAAACAAGGTTTAAATATTATCTTTTTGTTTAAAAAAATTTGCTTAAATTTTAAAAACAAGAGTTTATTTATTTATTTACTTATTCTTGAGAAAAAAAATTACCATATGAGTTTTAATTTTTGATAATATGGGAAACTAGGGTTATAATTGGTAGCGTAAAATATGGAGCATGAAACAAAAGTTTTTTTTTTTCTTTTTAAACAATAATTCCTCTTTTCCATTTTTTTAAATACAATTTTTATCAGTAGTTTAATAGGACCTATTAAAAATCTTGAAAATTTTGCTCATAAATGAACAAAAACCTGTAAGTACTCATCTAGTTGGTGTTTCATTATTATTATTTTTCTGTTCAACCATTTTAGAGGTGAGATTGGTGACTACTGAAATATGCTCTCAAAATAAATTGGTGTGGCCGTATTTTGTCGGTTGGAATAAATCCAGTGAATTAAATCATGACACACTAGTCAATATTATCATATAATGACAAAAGCATATTAGTCATCCAAAAAGGATGAGTACTCGTGAACAACAACCATTACTTATCCTTGAATTAGTTTTTCAAGTATTTAATTAAAAAAAAAAATGGATATTTGACAACCACTCTTTTGAAGTATATTTTAAATATTTTTTTAATCAAAAGTATTTAAATAAAAATGAGTTTTTAAAAAATATTTTTTTAAGTCAATCCAAGTGGGCCCTTAATCTATTTGCAAACACTATTGAGAATTTGATGGAAGTTTCTTATCTATTTTTTTAGTTCAATAATATGAGGTGAAAGATTCAAGTCTCTTGACCTTTTAATCGATTGTAGGGACGATCTACTCAAATGAAAAAAATTGACCAAACTAATCGAACTGATTTCAACCAATCTATTTTATGCACTATATAGCCCGTAGTTGGTTGGTGAGCTCAAAAAATAGCTTAAGCGGCCAATAAAAAACCATAAATATGTTGGAATTTATGTCCTAAATCTCGTAGTCTGTAAATTTGTAAACAAATGATTGAATAAATAAATTATTATTTATTTTCAAATAAATAAAATGTTATTTGTTATTTGTATAACTCAAATCTAATAAACTAAGATCAAAGGTTATTTAATGTAACTTGAACAGTATGCGGTTGACATACAAGTGAATTATGTTCAAGTAGTAACCTAAAAATTATATAGTATATGGATAATGTTGGGTGTCTTATCCTGGTAATACTATGAATACGACCTACTTTGTAAATGTTACAAACGATTTGGTCTAAATCGTTCATGTGCATACATGTAAAGGGAGGTATCCTATACAATGAAATTGTATTAGACAGTACCACAAAATATATAATCTCTCTTTGTAACACCATTAATTGAAGAGATTAATATTTTAAATGATGACCATGTAACTCAATTTGAATCCTGAGTGAGTTATGGACTCCTGCTCATGAGGATCGTTCTTTGATTTGTATAGGTGAGAGTGACCCTAGTTGCCGACTTAATATGCCTACTATTTTGGAGACGATATCGAGTGAGGAGCTGGGAACATAGTTTCGTAAAATGAAATTCTCTCATTTCCACCTTTAGGGTAAGTAGATAAGCTATTTCGATAAGTGCGGACTTCGAAACTTAAACAATGAGGCTTTACCTTCTTGTTGGCTCGAGAGGGACTTTGTTTATGGTAGGACCATAAACAGATTGTTCATTTGAGGATTAGTGGTACTAAATTTGACTCAACTATAGTTACGAACAACTTATGAAGGATTGACTTTATGTGAAATGGTTAAATCAATGGACACATAAATATTCTACAGTGTGAAGAGTGTAGTTATGAATTTTTAGTGGAGTGACCCACAGTTATTGAAAGTTGATTAATGTAATTAAAGTGTTCAATTAATTAATCCCCTGCTAGCTCACTAAGGGTAATACAAGGATCATATTATTTTGGAAGAATTTGAATTATTCAAATGAAGTTAAGGAATGTAATTTAATTGTATAAGATACAATTAACATAATGCATATATCTATATTATATATATAAAGTTAATTTTGAATAGGATTCAAAATTAATCCATATAATATGAGAGATAATTTATTTGAGTAAGATTCGAATAATAAATTGATATGAATGAGATTTATATTAAAACTATAGATGATGAGAGATATATGAATTTGAAATATGATTCAAATAAAGTTTTATTTAAATATGAGATATTTAAATTTATTTATTTAATTAATTAAGTTATTTAATTAAATTAAATTAGATTTTATTTTGTTTTATTTTAATTAAAAATCTTGTGAACTTCCAATAGTAGGAAGTAGAGGAGGGATGGAGTGAGGAGTTATAGTAACTCCTCTCTCTCTTTCACGTTTAAGTTGTTTTTATTTGTTAAAACATAAGTACTTTTTGTTGGAAGTTCTCTCTGCAAAAGATCTCTCTCAACAATACTCTTTGACAACCTATAGAAAAAAGGTTTTCTCTGTATTTTTCCTTCCCTCTTCCAACTTGCATTCTTGCCTGAGACATGACGGGGAAGACAATTTTGGTGGTGTTCAAGTTGTTGAGTAAAAAAAAAAAAAAAAAAAAAAAAAAACTCACAAACTTGCATTCTTGCTTGAGACATAGCGGGAGGACACTTTTGGTGGTGCTCAAGCTATTAAGTAGTAGTGCGTAGAAAGTCTTGAAAAAAGTCACAGAATAGTTCTTCCAAGGTTAACTTCTTTTTCTGTTTTTTTTTTTTTTTTTTTTTTTAGCTTTTTCAGTATGCTTAACCTAGATTTTCTTTTAATTCTGGAAAAAAAATATTTTCTCTCAAATTCAAAGACAAAAAGGATAAAATTCTTCCGCATCAGGACTGAATCCCTTCCATTAGTATCATAGTTATTTATTTATTTATTTTTTTTAAATTTTGGTTTAGATTGAAAATCAGAATTAAAATGATGGGTTCAATTTTTTTGTACATATGTGATATACAATTTTAAAATTTGGGTTTGCATAATAGATGTTTATGGATTTTGAAATTTAGATTTATAATTGACTTTGATTTGATTAATGTAAGGATCCATTGTTTTGGGCAAATTGTTTGTAAATTAAGTAAGTCCTTGTCGTTCGTGGTTTTTTATTGTTGTGATAAAGGCTAGAAATAGAGATGAAAAAAATGAAATTCAGAGTGCAGACCCAAGAAGTCTTTGTGCCCGTGTTGTCTGACCATCATCTTTTGTGGGTCTTGAAAAACTTCTGACTGTCTGATTACATTGTTTATTCGTCATAGATTCTCCTGGATAGTACAATTTTTTTGGGCATGATTGATATGGAAGTTGGCCAAAAATTAAGTTTTTTGAGCCATAATTTGAGATCTTGGAAAAATATTTACCATGGAGATAGAAAATTTAAAATTATTGTAATTATTCTAGGAATACCAAAATTTACTTTTTTGTATGTTGCATATAGTATGCCATGTAGGTTTTTGTATGTTGCATATAGTATGTCGTGTAGATTAAAATTTCAACATAGGTTAAGTATATCATATCTAAATGTAATTGTTATATTTAAAATTTACGTTTTTTCTATAAAGTATATACATGATGTATATTATATAAAATGGCTAATTATAATATTAGTGTTATGTTACATAGTTTAATGTATGATTAAAGCATGTATACTATATAGTTTTATTTTCATTAATATTTATACAAGTGTTATATTATGGTTGTTAATGCAAACAAATGATACATGAAGAATAATATTACATAGTTTAAATATAATTGTTATATTAGTAATGTCATTAGATGCATGTTATAAACTTTAATTTCTTTGATATAAAAGTTATATGACATGGAAATTAAAAACTATAATAAAGAGTTATATGCAAACATAGAGTTTTAATTAATGTTTTTAAAAGGTTTAAATATTGGAAATTAAAATTTTATGTTATAATATTTCTAATAAGATTATAAATAAAATAATCTCTTACTTATTCTAATAGGATTAAAATAAGATAATAAAAGATGAAATTTATAAAATATTGACTATAAAGGATCTTTGACTAGGAGCGTTCTGTCTGGGATTGAGGTATTTAAGCTGACCATAAGGGAATACTCCTACCTGGAAACCGACCTGGAAGGTGAATTAGTCAAAATTTTATAAGCATGCAATGATGCATTAATTCATTAAAGTGTTTAGTGAATTAAAACATTATGTTAAACTATCCAATATAAGTGTTATATTTGGCGAATTAACATAACTTAGATAAATGACTTAGCCTAAGTTTACCTTAGTAATTAACCCTAATTTATAAAGGGCTAGTTGGATAAATGAAATTCAAGCCCAAAATAATAGAATATGTAGTACAAGGATAAAATAATTGCATATATAAAACAAAAAATGGTAAAAGACTAAAAAAACCTACGCCTAGTCACCATTTTACTCACTTCTTCCCAATTTTCTCAAATTGAAAGCTATCACTGATAGCAATTATCAGTGGTAGCCACTAGTAGCAACTATTAACTGCTGCTACTGATAGCTGCTATTAGTGATAGCTTTCAATTTGAGAAATATTAATGCAATCTTGAAATATTAGCTTTAGTTTGCTGTTAGTTATCAATGGCTATCATTGATACACTTTCATCAATTGGAATCAACCTTGAAATATTAACAGTTAAGGCTACCAGTGCCTATCAATGATAGACTTTTATAAGTAGTTATCAACATTGAAAGAAAACTAACAACTTTGAAAGATTGAGCTATACCAGTGATGGAAAATTATTAGTGGTTATCACTGATAGACTGTCATAAATTAGTATCAACTTTGAAAGATTAACACAGTGGCTATCACTAATAACCTTCTATCGTGATTGTCATTGATAGCAGCTATCAGTTGTTATCACTCTTTAGATCTTTTGACGCTAACCCAGTCGCGCGTGCTTCCGTCTTCAGCCCAATCGCAAGGCAACGTTGCAATGCTGTGATTAGTTGTATAAAAGTCTCTCTTCGATTTAGCTCAAAAGGGATGTTGTATTTTATGGAGGCCGAGGAGAGGTCTGTTCTTCTTTTTCCTCCCTATTCTTTCAGCACCATTAGGTGGCCTTTATTGCTTTTATTTTGAATTGTAATCATGGATTAGATGGTATTTCATGGGTTTGTCTATGAATCAATGAGATAACTTTTTATCTAGTTCTTGGATTGATAATTCTTTATAATCTCTTGAGTTTTCTGGTTTAATTAATGATTGTATTATGATTTTATAATTTCTTTGGGTCCGACTTAATTTTTTAAAGCATGATTTTGAGGTTGACTTTTCACGCATAATCTTGCATAGCTAATAGATCTTAGTTATGTCACGTTCTTACTTGAATGTATAGCTAAAATAAACTAAGTAGCATTATTTAATTGTGCATTTGATGGCTATTCCTAGGATTCATGAATGCTAGGTTCAAAGATAAAATCGATTGATTGAATATAGTTATCTTGTCAATTAATCGACATAGTTGAATCCCAAATCGTCATGCATGTGTTTTTAGTTGGCTGCTATCGAACCCTATAGAATTTAGAAGCATGTAGATTAATTAGGGTATTGGCTTTCCAACATTAATTAATAGTTAGGACACTTTCTTGGCTAGATACTTGCTAGCTATCCACCACTATAGAGGCTAGTTAGATCGAATCAAGCTAGTAGTTGCGTATGCACATATCAATTGCATAATTAATTGCCAAAAAATGATGATAGAAATTTCAATAAATGTCTATCTTGATTTGAGAACTAGATAAACCAATCCCTGTTTACATTTATCCTCTGCACTTTAATTTCAATTATGTTTTCAAATTTATCCAAAACCAAAAACCCAGTTTTTTTATTGCTTTTACATAGTCAAATTTAGCTATAGAGATATTTAATTCTTAGCACCTCTGTGGTTTGACCCCGTTCTTGCCACTATTGTTATGTCTTTGTAGTGATACAAGTAGTTCGGTGATCTTTTTATAAATATATTTTTTCTCAGGTTTGAGGTTTATTAACGACGTAATATCAAAATGGCGTCACTGTCGAGGAGTAAGCCAATTAATCTCTCTTAGTTGAATTTGATTTGTAACTTTAAAACCCCCCAATTTTTTTTTCTTTTCTTGTGTCTACTTGTTTTTCTCATGGTAGATGATATGAATATCTATTATGCGTTTGGTATGAAGTACAAAGTTCAACGAAGAAAACAAGAGGTAAATGAATTTAATGAGCTTAAAAGTCAAATATCTGAACTAACCTCTCTTGTTCAAGTATTTCTGCCAATTTAAAGTTGAATTTAATGAGCTTAAAAATCAAATATCTGAACTAACCTCTCTTGTTCAAGAATTTAATGAGCTTAAAAGTCAAACATCGATGCACTCTTCTTCTGCCAATTTAAGTATTTCTTTAGAAGATTTGGTTAGGAAACTTTCTAACAGCTCTGGTGAATTTGTGCAGGAACCTCCCTTTAGCCATCAGAAACCATTGAGTTTCCAGCAGGAGAGCTTCCATTATGAGAGTACTAAGTTGAGCTATGGAATGACTCACATCGATGATTCCGTTGAGCAGCTGGTTCCTTAAATTTTCGGTCAAGGTAAGACTTTCAATTTTAAAATGTATGAACTTGTTGATGGTTCCTTTTAGTGTGCACAGGAATCCATTGAGTCTCACCTAGAGATCCAAGCCCCCATGCTTACATTGGAAAGTCATTTTGAGCCTTCCACTGCCCATACCACTAAGGCCAAATTTGTGGAGGAACTTAGGACTTGCAAAGACGATGTTTATCCTTTGCCATGTCCAGGACAAGTTAGTAAGGTTAAGTATGAGTCTAAGCTTTACTTTGAGGAGTCTCAGATAAAAGAGTTAGAGGTTTCCGAGCCTTGTTCGGATCTTTCTCCTGGTATTTCTTACATTTTTTAATATTGCTCATCTTTTCCTTGCAAGTCAGAAAGTCAGAGTCTTTATTTTCTGAAGAGTCAGATCTTGAGTCTTTTATTTTATTTCCTTTGTCGTTTATAAAAAAATAAAAATACAAAATTCGATCTATCTAGTTCTTTTCAAAGATAGGTCGTGTCGAGCGACATTAAAAATTTGCGTATTTGCGTTTTTTGGAGACAACCAGGTGAATTTTTTTATTTTAAATTTCTTTCTAGTGTTTTAATTCTAGGTTAGTTATTTTTAAAAATTAGTTTTAAATTTTAGTTTAGGCTTTTAATTTTTAAATATAATTAGGAAAGGTTTAGTTTTAAAAAAAAATTTTAAAAAAAGGGCAACAACGTTTGGGCTAAGTTTTCTTCATCCTTCTCTTTTCGATTTCTCTCAATTTCTGCACTCTCCTCCACCGATTTTTCACCCAAAACTCGAATTCTTTGTTTTTCTTCCATAAATTCCATCAAACCTTCAAACTTCCTCACTTTTCACCTTGAATCTGTGGGTTTCCTATCCATTCCGATTTTTAAGGATTTTTCTCACATACTTTGGAATTCTCTTCAACCTAAGGTAAACTTTGATTTTCATGTTGATTTCTTATGTAGATTTACTTAAATAGGTTGAGACTCTTAATATTTTGTGATTTTTGGCTCAAATTGAAGTGTGTTGAAATTGATGGTTCGTAATTTGTTGAAGATTTCAATAAAATATTTGGGATTTTTCTGTGCAGGTGGATTTGGTGTGATTTTTTATATATTTTGAGTGGGGTTAGGTTGATTTTGCCAAGTTTGTCGATTTCCCCTAGGTTTAGAGCCCGATTTTGTGAGCTTTAAATTAGTCATTCGTTATGGGTCCTAGGAGAGAAAGAGGGAGAAACGTTTCTAGTTCTAGTCAAGGAGGTCGTGATCCTTAGCCAGAATTTGAGCACCCTAGGTTCAATTCTCAAGGGGCTTTTGGATAGGTTTCATAGTTTCCTCTAGGAAGCTTGTTCTCGAAAGGGCGTTGTCCTTAAAGCAAGACTTCTATCCCCATGTCAGTGCTGAGATACAGCAGTGAGGTTGGGAATCCTTGTCGTGGAGAGCGGTTGTTTCTATTATAGAAGCACCCGGTGAGCTCGAGGTAAAATGGGTTCGATCGAGGATCTGGCTAGCTCCTTTTCATTTGGCCAAAGAGATCCACTATGTGAAAAATTGTTACAACCACACATAATATTCTCTCCCTCGATCCCAATTACAATAGCAATCTCTCAAAGCTTTTGACTACTATTCTCTAAAGAAATTTAATTAGAGTTGACACACTAAGCTTAAAGTTCTAACTATGAAGACTTGAAACTAGAAACATAGGCTCCATTTATAGGCTTGGAGCTCATCCCCATTCCTCAATTTCTCCGATGTGGGATAAACTGCATTTCTAATATTTTGCCAAAATCCAACACTAAAAGCAAGATTTTCTATCCATCAAAACTTTAAACAAATAAAAACCAACCTACTACCAACCTACTAAATTTAAAGTAAATGAACTTACTTTATTTATCTTTTACAATTTTTACATACATGATTTCAACAAATTTCAAGTAAAAATTAACCAAAAAGCTAAATTTAAACAAAATAAATCTATCCTCCTCTATTTAGAAGTTTGACATAACATAGTTTAACAAATTTCAAGTAAAAAAAATCATAAATGCTAAAATTAACCTTTTGGACTTCAATTTCAAATAAAAAGAAGTCTTTTTGTAATATATTAACCATTAATTAATCAAATAAAAAATCGATTTACTTTTATGTTTAATCTGAAAACATTTGGTTATAATATTTTACTCCTCTTGGTAGCCCAAATAGAAACTTTATTAAACTAAACGAAGAGCCTAAAGGGCATACATTACACAAAATCTGCACTAAGAAGTTAAGCCAATCATAATGGAGGATAATCTACCCAAATAAAAGATATAGAAGAAGCAAAGGCTTAGCTTGTAAAGTTGTGGGCCTCTTTATTGTAAATCTCCTCCGAAACAAAATACAGAAAAAGCAAATGCTTACCAGAATCGTGCAGCGATGGAAGTGTAGCAGCCCACCAGTCGTAGGCTCGATAGCAGCACCAGATGGCGGATGGCGTGGTGTCGTGGGTGTTGATGCGGGTGCAGGGCCATATGGCGTGGTGCAAAAAAAAAAAAAAAACAAGAGGGAGAAGAAAAGGGGGATGGTGTGGTGCAAAGGAGAAAAATGAGAAAAGAATAGGGACAAGAAAAGGGGGTTGGGCGGCTGATGAAAGAAGAAGAGGGAAAAGATATGTTTTTAATTCAGCTCATCTTGACGCTTGTAAATGGCATCAGGCAAACTAGGTTCTCCTGATGGTAGTTTAAACTTTCGTCAGGAGATCCCTTAATTAAAATTTTTCCAAGTTTTTTTAATCTCGACACCTTGTCTATAGCGTAGGGATAAGTATGGTCCAAAGATTGCAATGTCGGAAGAAGTCATCAAACTCTTTTGCCAAAATTTTTTATGCCGACGGTCTAAAAACGATGTCGGAAGAGCATATTTTTCCGATTTTATTAAAATTATCGTCGGGATATCATCTTTTCATTATTCGAAAAAAAAAAGAAGTCAGAAAAATGGGTTTTTCCCCATGTTTTTTTTTTTGCGTCAGAAAAAATCAAATTTCTTATTGTGAAAAAAGTAAGAAGAAGGAATGAGAAACGAGAGGAAGGAATGAGATTGATGTTAGTCGAAAGCCACTTTTCATTTGATTTTTAAACTTGGGCCAAATTTTCGTTGGACCCCTAAAAGGATGCCATTTTTACAAATTTTCCTTAAAAAATGGACAATTATAAATATAGCAATCAAACCCAATGTACTAAGAAATATAACTCAATATATAAGATTTTTTAGATAGAGTAAAGTTTATATTCAACTCTTGAAGTGTAGTATATTTGCTAATAGGACACTATCAATGATAGAGTCTATCTCATATCTATTAGATTTTACTATATTTGCAATTCATTTAAAATATTACTATATACATGATTATTAACCCTAAAACTACTGTCCATTACAATTCTTCCATTCATAATGTTTTTCTTATTTGAAGTGACGTGTAATTTAGCTACTCTATATTTGATTATTTGAATATTGTAAGTTGTTAGAGGTATTTCAGTCCTCCAATAAATCTTAACTAATCAATTAAAAAATTATTTGGTCATTTATCCAATTGAACAAATTTTTTCATAGTTAAATTTAGTTATTTATTCAAATAAAAATTTTAAGTTGGGTGTTTTTTTGACTACATTCGGCGATTCAATGTTGGAACTTTCTCCACTAATGAGGTGTTTGGCGTGCGATAAAAACAGAGTTGAGTTGATAATTATTATATAGAGAGTTGGGTTGATAATTATTATATAGAGAATTAAACTTGAAGGAACTTGTTTTACAGAAAACCTATGAGCAGAAACGGATCATCCAAATTCCATTGTGAATGAACTCATACATTTACAGTTATACAGAACAAATTATGCACAAATGTTAAATTACAACATGCTTTCCGAATTAAATACAAAGGATAAGAGATTATACCTTTGAAGAACCTCTTCTTTAAGAATAATCCCTTGATCGTTCACCAATATGTCGAACAACTCGGTCTCCCTCGTACAGGGAAAACTGGACACTACTATAAGATTACCTTGATATTCTCGATGTGAGAATCTAGGAGTGGTGGGCTATGGCTTATTTTGGTTTGAGGGAAGGTTTAATGTGAAGGAGGAAGACGATCGAGTCAAGAACAGGACTATCGTGTAGAAGATGAAGTCTATTAATAGACTAGGTACTTGATCGTTTAGATATTGAAAATATCGTATAGTCTCTCGATTACAAAACTGGTCAGTTTTGTGTTTTTCGTAGAATAATTAGAAAACCAATTTTCATCTTTATTATACTTTGCCACAAAACCGTATAACTACTCACTAAGGGTAGTTATTGTGAAAAAGATTTTTAATTATCAAACAATTAATAAATATAAATAAATATGATAACTAACTTATCATATTATATTTATAACCTATAATTTTAATATTGCATCATATACAATATATAAACCATAGTTCTTTTTCTTTATTTTATGACATTTAATATAAATCATATTGATATTAAATTTAATAATTATGAATCTTATTCATAGAAATTATATTTGAATCATATTCAAATATTAGCTCCTCCAATCAAAAAATAATGTATCAAATACATTATTTCAATTATATCATATATAATAAAATTAATTTAATTATATCATATATAATAAAATTCTCTCTTTTTAATTTGAACATTTCAAATTAAACCAAAAATTGATTCTCAACTTAAATTCATTGAGCTACCAAGGGGACCTTATGAACCTATAGCTTGAAGCTCCAATGGTACATGAATAACTGATTAAACTCTTTAATCATATTGTCCACCATCGGTTAATTTTCGGGCACTCCACTAAAGACCGACAGTTGCACTCTTCGCACTACAAATATATTTCTGTGTCCATTGGATATAATCAATCAACAGTACGATAACCCTTCACAAATCGCTCATAAGTACAGGTGGGCCAAATTACCGTTTTCCCCTGTAATTACATCTAACTCCTTAAGTATCATTGATCCCTCTAAAGAACAGTAGATCATAGTCCCACTATGACTGAACCCCTTTCGGGCCAAGAGAGGGTGTGGTGCCACATTGTTTAAGACCCGAAATAAGTCCTTAAGGGAGCAATTTATCTTACCCTTGTTTCGAGGAAGGAGTGAATTCCATCTTGTGTAGCTAAGTTCCCAACTCCCCAATCAGAAGAATCCCTAAAATGGTAGGCTTGTAGAGTCAGTAATTTGGTCACTCTCACCCATGCAAATCAAAGGACAACCCTCATAGGCAGGAACAACTCACTCAGGATTAAGGTCATGTTACTGATAGCGGGAAATTGGAAGTCAATTTTACTCGACAACCAAAATCCTGTGGACGGGGTATGCGATGCATATTCCTAAGATATGTGGTGATAGTCATGCGTTGATGCTCATACGTTGGACTGATAATGCTTTAATGAGTGTATGCGCTGACCATGCGTCCTGCCACAAGTTTTCTTATGCTGGAACCAAGTATAATTCCAACGCAAGTTTCTCAGGTAATCCGAGGTCGAACACAGGGACTTGTAGCTATATGTTTGCGATGATGTGCATGCGGCGGTTTAAATAAAAGAATGGAGGAGATGTTGCTAAGTTAATCCTACTCTTATTCCTATCTAAACAGAATGAGAATATACATGAAAGGTAGAGATACGACAAACCTTGATATGAAATAAATGTGTGGGAAAATAGATAAAATGCAGAGATGTTCTCATTGCAACCCTTAAGAGTGACTGCGAAGGCAACCCTAGTCAACCCAAGCTAATGCGATCATGCTACACTCATGCACAACAAATCATTTTCCAATGCAAATGCGGTGCTCCTAAGTCTAGGACGCATGTGTTCAATGCAAAAGTGTTCGTAGAGCTTATTCCTAAGTCTCTACTCTTTTCATATGCGATGATGCAAAAAGCACACAACACTGTGGTGACTGCACTCGATCGTATCCTATCTCTAGGATGCATGCGATGGGTTAATAGCAACCAGTGCTTATCTCTAAGTCCCTATCTCTTGCTTATGCCGATCTAATCTCGCTCTCTCGAGTCTAGATTCCAGCCTAGCTCTCTCGAGTCATTAGGTTCTTTCTTTATACTCTCTCTCGAATAGCTCTAAAGGGGTGTTGGGCACAACATAAAACAAGACAAACACATGAACTTGGTTGACGCAAGATTGTTACTATCCCTAGTGAACAATGCATACATTGCTTAATGCGTCCAACCACTTACCCTCTCGGGCAGTTGATTGTTGTTGACTTTACTCATAGACAAGCAGTGTGTTAGCCTATAGACAGGCATTGCAGCAACTTCACACTAAGCAAATAAGATTACTCACACACTCGCGCAACGCACACCTCTCGATAGGTTGCTACATGCTTCATATTCGTAATCCACATGACTATGTATGCAATACCCAAACACTTCCACTAAGTGTTGCAATGAAAGTAAAGATGCTAAGTAAAGAAGATGGAGATGGAGTCGAAGGATCAGAGAAATGCATTGAAAAACAGATTGTATTAATTCCTTAATTCCATAATATCATACAATACAATATGAGAAAAGAAACGAAAAGGAAATGACTGGCTGGAAACAAAGATTTGCTCCCAGCGGATGTGTGTTAAGGCTTCCGGTGGTGCCATGGATGGACGGAAGAGCTGACTCTCTCGAGATCTAGCTTCGGTCGAAGGCTTCGGTCATCACTCGGAATGGAGAAAGAAGATGAAGAACTCTCAGCCATCTTCTCACGCAGTTGTCTGGATCGCAAGAATTCGCCCTAGGCGAACCTCAAGCGAAAATCCTGGATCGCTTGAATTTTTTCTCATCGGCTTCTATTTATAGAGCCTGGGTTTCCGACAGTATTAATTGAGCTCTGAGTCTGACATTCGGCGCGTTAGTCCTTTTCTGAACCTCTGCCACTAACAGCGTGATAGGTGAAATGTCAACATTATCTTTTGGTTTTTCTTGAGGTAGATGCGTTGATGCGTTCATTCCACCAACCTTGCGTTGATCCCATTAGAATGCGTTGTCGCGTAGCCGCAATCATTCAATGGCCGCATTCACTTAATACCACAACTCTACATGATGACCGCAATCGCTTGACGAGCGCAACTCCCATGCGATGGATGCATATGGCTTATTACCACAACATCCATGCATTGATCAATGCGTTTGCTTTTGCGATGGAGTGTTTCTCCGCATGCGGTCGTCTATGCGGTGGTCTGATTTCTGCGTTTGCATTCATTTTCTGCGTTAGCTACAAAAATAGAACATTGAACGCATAATAACGCAAAATAACGGGTTAGCTGAGATTCAACATGCTGATCAACACAAACACTTTTTCTCGTGAATTCCTAACATGATTGACGCATATTCTGCCTAACAACCTTCATAATTTTAAGTAAGAGGCCTGAGATGACATGCATTTCTACATGTCATCAGTTACCTATGGTCATCCTAGTAAAATGAAAGTCTTAATTATGAACAACGACTAAATATTTCGTGGTCCAGTCTTATATAAACTCCTTTGTATAGAATATCCACGCTCGCATGTCTAATGCATGAATGATCAGGATCAAATCATTTGTAGCACCTACAAAGTGGGTCATACTCGTAGTGTCACTAGGACAAGGTATCCAACCTTATTCATATACTACAAACCATTTAGGTTATCACTTAAAATACTATCCACTTATATGTCTCCATATACATGTTTAAATGACAACGATAACCATGGATCTTAGTTTATTGGTTTGTGGTTAATGCAACTAAAATATTATATATTTTATAGATATAAGTAAATAAAATATCATATATTACAAATCATAGATTATTTGTTCATACAAGTGTTTACAAACTACAGGACCCTACGAGATTTAGGGCATCAATCCCACCAAAATTATCTTAAGAGTTAAATTGTTTGTGTTCGTTATGCAGAATTGAGTTAAGTGGTAATTATTGTATGTGTTTGGTATGCAGAATTGAGTTTAGTTGAGTTGGAAAGTCTATGTTTGGATGCAGAGTTGAATTGAACTGAGTTGAGGTATCTGATACAGTTTTTGTAAATGAGATTGGTTCCTTTTTTTTTTTTTTTTTTTTGATTTTTTGCTTTCCTTAGTTGATTAATTTTCAACTATGCACATATTTTCTCAACCCTTTTATGACATAAACTAGAAAAACTCTATATTTTTCAATTTGTAAAACATAACAGATTTTTTCAATGTATTCTTTTCAATAACTGTAAAAACTCTAATTCTTTTCAATTTGTAAAACATACCACCAAAATACATGTTATAGTGCAACTCAATTACTTATGAATTGGTATATTATATGTATGTATATTGAATCTTGCTAACTTAACATTATTATAAAAAAAATTAATATATTGTAAACATAAATGTTGAATAAATAGATAGCATAACAGTCCCCAACGAGGTCACTATACAAGTGAAAAAATATAAAACCACAATACATTACAAATGTTCACCAAGTCAAGCAACAAACTATAGACTATAACAAAGATTACTCCGAACGTAAAAATTATGAACATCAAACTAGTTATGAAAGGTATGTTCGATTAGTTTGGGCCCTATACGGAAGAATGAGAAGTATAGTTAGACAAAATGGTAGGTCAATACGATTGAAGTAGAAAAAAAAATATACTAGAACATACCTTTTGATTATGTTCGGATGAATGGAGGTCGAGACAATCCACATGTAGGGGGACAGAAAAAAGATGTTTCCTAACAAAAACATGAAAACGTTAATTGCATATCTTACTTAGAATATAAGGAAGGAAGGAAGTATACCTTGTGTAGGGCAATCATTTATTTGTCAGCTACCTTATATGAATGGAATCAGGTTGAAGTCAGAAGTGAAAAAAGGAAACAAAATATATTACAACACCCAAACCACACATATGAGAATGTAAAACGGTTTAAAAAAAAGGTGAGAAAAAAAGTTAGAGTAGAGATGTACCAACATAATGTATCAGAGGAGGTAGTGGAGAAGTTTAAAAAAATAGAAGGAGGAATTCAGGTATAAATAGAAGATACAATAAGAATGGTAAGTGAGGAAAGTTAGGTGCATTTAAGTGCACATAACCTCAATAAGTTCAAATAATTACTTCATTAAACCTATAATAAAGAGAGTCAATTCAAATATAAATAAAGTAATGATCAGGCCAATATTAATTGAGTGGTTGACCATAAAATAAATCTGCTGAAAATGGACATAAATATAACATAATATCTCACACATAAATGAACATAAGAATAAAGATCAAAGGGTCTCAGAATTTGGTATAACTCTTTCAATGGAAAGAATCCACTCCAAACAAACAAAATAAACAGTTTCAAAACTTGTAAAATAAATTAAATGTGAAGAGTTTAATCTCAACGACCTTTTTTTTCTTTAAACAGATTACAAAAACCATGTAACAGTCCATGGTCTATAAATACATAGTTGTTTACATTTGTTACTTACACTCGAAATACAAAAAGAAAATTTGTAAAAGAAAAGAACTTATCTTCTTATAGCGCTAAATAAAAGAACTCGGCACCCTTCTCGTGGATGTAGGCTCTATTGGTCGAACCACGTACATTAGTATCTTCTTCTCCTTCTACTATTTCTCTTTCATTACCTGCGTGTTTGAGATCATCGATTCTAACCTGAGAATCGATGTAGATCAAAAGGAGAGTTAATAGAAAAACTTTGTATCTCAGTCTAGAGAGAGAGAAATTTCTTTACCAAAATCATTTCCATATGCATATCTCATCTTCACATTAGAGAAGTTAAGAATTCTTCACCACGTGGTCGACGTTCAGCTCATAGACGCGGTAGTTTCTCAACCTTTTCTTTTACCAAACTTTCTTATTTCATGCTGGATCAGACCTCTTTATTCAACTTTTGGGCTTAAAATTAAAACAATACCCAACAAACTGGTATCACAAAATAAAGGCTATCAAGATTTCAGTTCTTGGAGAATCAATAATCAAGATTTAGTGAAGTCATGGCAGTAGTAAGGTTTGAAGTGGAGAAATTTGATGAAAATGGTGATTTTGGCTTGTGTAAAGTCAAAATCAGAGCCATCCTTGGCCAATGTAAGGCTCACAAGGCCCTTCTTGATCCATCTACTCTACCAAATGCAATCACAGCTCAAGAAAAGGAAGATTAGGAGCTGACAGCTTTTGGTACTTTAGTTCTAAATTTGAGTTGAAGGAACTCTCAAACAAGATTATCTATGAGCGGGTTCGGATCTTTCCGATTTCATTGTGACCGAATTACTATGCACACATTCTAACAAAGAGATATGCATTGTAACACTAATTATAGGCATGCTATAATAATTTAAATACAAAAAGATTGAGTAAATGTACCAGTTGAAGACAATCTTCACTTGAACTCAGTCAGCGGAAGCGACTCCTCTATGCTTCTTATCGCCCAACAATCAGTCACCTAAAAGCACCACGATCGTCTATACGAACGGAAGCGCATGAACAAGCAACAATCGAGGGCGACACCACCACTCGAAGCCCTCGGTATTCTCGGGGTGAGAATCCAAAGAGTGGACTTTGATAGAATTGGTAGAAGGAGGAGGAAAGGACGATCGTGCAGTACGAACAAGCAAGTAGGAGATAGTAGATGATTATCGTATAGTTGGGTGCTTGTCGTTTGGGAAAAGGTACACGATCGTATAGGTTTTACTAAGCGATCATCTAGCAAATGTTAAGTGATCGTTTATGTCTGCTCAGTGCGCTAAGCGATCATTTAGAAAAGGTAAGCAATCGTTTAGTGTGCGGGTGTGCGATCGTTTAGGATGATGGGTACTATCATATAGGCTCTCAACGCTAAGCATCGTGAAGTTTCACACCGTGAGCGAATTTTCGAATTTCTTACAAAACGAAAACAATTTTTATTTTTATTCTTCAGTTACAAGAACCTAATTTGATCTTCCCACTTTCACACGATTCCGGAGAAATCCTCAACCAATTATCACATAACTGCCTAATTAATTACTTAATGAATATAATCATATTATATTCTTAACCTATATTTTGATATCATATATCTATTATATTAATTTCTCCTCTACTTGATATAAATCATATTTATATCTAATTTTCTCCAAATAATGTATCTCATACATTTAGTCAATTATATCGTATATAATTAATCAGTTCAATTATATCATATATAATCAAACTCTCTCTTGTCAATTTGAACATTTCAAACTGATCCAAAAATTGATTCTCGACTTTATCCAAGCTACAAAGGGGATCTTATGGACTTGTGGCTCGAAGCTTCAATGGTATGTGAATAGTAACTAAACTCTTTAGCCACGAGATCCACCATCCGTTCACTGTCAGACATTCTACTAAAGTCCAACAACTGAACTCTTCTTACCACAAATATATTTCTGTGTCCATCGGATATAACCAATCATGAGTACGATGATCCTTTATAGATGCTCGTAAGTACAGCTGGGCCCAATTTATCGTTTTGTCCCTGTAGTTACATCTCACTCCTTAAATACCACTGATTTCTCTAATGAACAATACAACATAGTCCAACTATGTGTGAACACCTCT
Source organism: Benincasa hispida (assembly GCF_009727055.1). Taxonomy (NCBI): domain Eukaryota; kingdom Viridiplantae; phylum Streptophyta; class Magnoliopsida; order Cucurbitales; family Cucurbitaceae; genus Benincasa; species Benincasa hispida. The sequence continues at coordinate 48,569,724 of NC_052355.1, read as the reverse complement.
CGTGTCAAGAGAATGTGTGTGGCGCCACATCGTTCAAGCCCTAGAATCAGCCCTTGTGGGAGCTATCTATCTACTTGCCCCTACTTCGAGGAATGAGTGAATTTCATCTTGTGTAGTTGAATTTTCAACTCCCAAATCAAAGGAATCCCCAAAGTGGTAAGTTTGAGTCGGTGAATTGGCCACTCACATCCATGCAAATCAAAGAACCACCCTCAATAGCAGAAGTTCCTAACTCACTCAGGATTAAGGTCATGTTACCTATGGTCGTCCTAGTGAAGTGAAGTATTTGTCATGAACGGTGTTATATAACGAGACGTTAATACTTCGTGGTCAGGTCTTATACAAACTCTTTGTATAGGACGCCCCTGCTCCCATGTCCCCAACACGAATGATCAGGATCAGACCATCTGTGACAAGTCACAATACTTGTGACCATTCCACAAAGTTGGCCGCATCCATAGCGTTACCAGGATAAGGTTTTCCGCCTATATCCACGTACTACAGACCATTTTGGTTATCACTCAATACATGATCCACTTGTATGTCACCACATACGTGCTTAAGTTACATACAAATAACCAGGGATTTTAGGTTTATTGGTTTGTGGTAAAGCAAATAAAACAAACAACTGAGTAAAATCAAGAAGTGAAGTAAAATATCATATATTATACATCACAAATGTTCATACAAACTGTTTACAAACTAGAGGACACGAGACTTTAGGGCATTAACTCCAACATGAGTAACAACGTTTTGAGGCAAGTCCTTGATTAAGAGACAATCTATAAGATTTGGACTAAGCTAGAAGATCTATTTGCAACCAAAGATCTTTCAAATAAGATGTACCTTATGGAGAGGTTCTTTACATTTATAATAGACTCATCAAGATCTTTCTGACAACCTTGATGAATTTAAGACAATTGTAGCTGAATTTAATAATCTTGGAGAGAAAATAGGAGATGAAAATGAGGCCTATGTGCTTCTGAACTCCGTACCAAACTCCCATAGAAAAGTTAAGACTGCTTTGAAATATGGAAGGGATACTATAACCATTGATGCAATCATCACAGCAAAGAGAACTTGAGATGCAACAATATAGAATGAATAACCTAGTGGTGAAGAGCTGTTTGTGAAAGGGAATTTTAAGCCCAATCTCTCCAAGGAGGAAAACAACAGCAAACTACTGAGAACAAGCCTAAAAAGAAGATTAAGTGAAAATATTGCAAGAAGAAAGGCCACCTAATCAAGAACTGTTTTATTCTTAAAAGGAAGAATAAAAAAAAAAAAGATAAAAGAAGCTAAAGGCAAATAACCTGAAGCTTTAGTTGTAGAAGGATCCTACATTTACTCTGATGCACTAACTTTAACATAAGACAAGGAAAATCTATTAGCTTTAACACAAGACAAGGAACTCACATTTATTTGATTCGGTTCGATTTGATCCAATAAATCGATTCGATTCGGTTTCACATATTAGAAAATTCAGTTCGGTTCGGTTTGACCATCGAACCGAACCGTTTCCACCTCTACCATGCGATGACTGGTGGCAATATACATAGTTTTCTCGAGAGAACGAACTGAAATCGCGTTTACCTACTAGTGTAAAATTTAGAGTGCAATCGTAATTTTTTTTTTGGAAACAAACGGTGAAATCTTAATTAGTTTAAGGAAATGAGTCGGAATGGTAATTAGATAACATTCGATGATGTTTATTTGTTTATTAACTTGTGCAGTTGGAATGAGCTGAATGATTACCAGAATACCTTTTATATTTCTAATTAATTTTATAGCACAAGAAGTATGCTTCCCTCTTTATTTGTTTACACTTATTCATTTTTTTAATCTTTTTACTATTTAAAATTTTATTTAAAAAAAAATTAGTACCTATAATAGTGAGATTTTTTTTTAAAGGAAATAGAAATTATTTTTAATTCGTTAATCTAATTCAAATTTTAATTTCATTGTAGAATTTTTTTTCAAAAATAATAATATCCGTAACAGAGATTTGTTACATATATATATTAAACAAAATTTTAATTATATAAAATCCATATAATTAATAATATAAAATAACAAAAATCTCGCTATACAAACTAGAGCTAGAATTCCAAAAACATATGGTTTCAAGGGGAAAAAAAGTCTAGTTAGCGGCATGTTTGTTTTTGGTAGCCAAGATAGTCAGAGTATTCCACCATAGAGCTCTTTTTCCTCTAATTTTTATAAGTTTTTTTTTTTTCCTAATTTTATTGTGGAATTCCGAGTGTAATTTGGTGGGAAGGTTTTGGTATCTCTACTACTTTTGGTCAATGGCATATGTGTTGAGCTATGTGTATTTCTTCTTAAAAAGTTCAAAAATTGTAGAGCACAAAAGGGAGAGTAAGTGGGAAAAATCAAAACGAGAGCTTGAGTGAGGGAAAAGGGGGAGAAAGAGGGAAAAACAAAAGAAAAAGCCAAAAAGAGTGAAAGCGAGTGAGAAAATAGGGAGAGGGGAAATTATTACGAAATCCAAAATCAGAGGAAAAAACCAAGAGCAAAAGGATGGAAAGCCAAGAACTAGTGGAAAAATAATAACTAGGAAAGCGAAATGATTATAAAGAAAAAGAAAATAACAGAAAATTTTAACTAAACAGCTCTAATTTTTCAGGTGAATTATAACGTTTAAAAATGATTTCGAAAGATTTAATACTACTTTTCAATTTTAAAATCACTTCAAAATTACTTTCAATAATGCAAAATCAATTTTAATAGGACAAGATTTTCCTAAGTAAATTATGACATGTTTGAATTGATTTTAAATGATTAAATATGTGTTTCAAAATAATTCTTAACAAGAAAAAAGTGATGGTAATTATTTCAAAATTACTCTCACAACATGGACCTAGCAGAAGGGATCAAGCAATTAGTAGGTTTCTTCCCCGTGCTTTGGCAAAGGAGTTCACCAAACGCTGCTATTCCTTCCTCATCCCTGATTATCACTTACAAAGTGCAATCCAATATAAGGAGAAAGTAAAAGATGACATCCAATCCAATATAATAAGAAAGTTCTTAAATAAGGTTAGATATGTATGCTTGCCAAAGCTTTACAGTAATAGAACAGTATATCGTGAATTCGAATCGACACATGGAAGCCACCTCATCACATTCTTGAATAACCCCTATGGTCTTCATATTCTTCCATGAATGAATCGTTGAACTTCTTGAAGCTTGCCATGATTTCAGGCATGTCTTCTTCAGCAGGTAAGATGGTTGTCCTCAAATGGAACACCCTGTAAGAAAAAATCAGCCAATGCCAATTGAAAGTTAAAAGTTTTGCAACATCATGTTCAAATCAAAATACATCAATAGAGATAAGTACATTGTCGAGAAACAAGAGGATCATGTTCAAGTTCTAAAAGTAACCATAGTTGGGAAGACGATGAAGTCGATTAAGGGTGTCTCATGTTCAACTTCGTCGACCATTATTTTAAATTATTAGTTCATAATATTTTATAAACGTCCTTTCTATTAATTTGACATTAACAAAAATAATTTTACTATAGAACAAACCTTACACGTGCAATAGAATAAAACAAATAAATTTGTATATAAAAATACCTTTGAGAAAGAGTCGCAAAAAACGTAAGTATTTTTATTTTAAACAATTTTTATTAAAAGTGTTCAAATAAAAACGAATTTTTGAAAAACATTTTTTTTCTAAGTTAATCCAAACAGTACCCAGGAGAAAGAATTGCTTGTAAATTGGAAAATTAGTAGAGATTGTAAAAGCGCTTATAATATTACCCTTCTTTCTGCCCAAAACCTGAACCTGGAACAGTGGAGATTCCAGTGGCTTCCAAGAGCTTGAGACAGTAGAAAACATCGGGCACTTTTCCTAGCTTTTTAGCAGCCTCAATTGCTCTGGGCGGGAGGCGAATTTGTGGGAAAGAATACATGGCACCTGATAACAAAATCCTCTTGTTTTTTTAATCTAATATCATAGACATCAAATTCAATAGAGGAGAAAAAGAGAAGATGAAATGTCATAACAAAAGACAATTAACCTTCTGTGAAATTGCAGATCACATTTCTACAGCTATTGAATCCATCAGTCATTATTCTTGCTCTTCTCCTCAGTGATTCAAGGATCCCCTTGCTACAATCCCACAAATGATAAAATACTGTTTACTTACTCGAAAAGGTAGTGATTCCAAACATCCTAATTTGTTGCCGTATATGACTAGTAATACCATGTTCAGAAAATTCAGCGACGAAGGGATTTGAAACAATTAGCAAGTATTAATGGAACTGTACTACTGTAAAATGTGATCTTGCTCAACGTATATGCCATTAAAGAGGTGGGGGAAAGTATTCTGCTAAGCTAGCCATACCTTTCCCTAATAAACTGATCATATGAAATATCACCAGGCTTAGGTGGGTTGACCATCAACCCCATCTGCAAATAAATAATGCAACTTTCTACATGAGAAATTCAGGCATGACAGATCTTAAAGGTTAAGAACCAAACAAATAGCACATTGAGTTGACTCACAAATATCTGAGCAGGAACGTTTGGGCTGAGTGATATAGAAGCAACCTTGTATATTTCATCAACCGTCTGCAGCATCGGACGATCAAATTTAACATGAGTATTATAAAAATGCTGAAAGGAAACTTATAAAATTGAATAGTAATCTTATGATGTAATCAAACCCTTGGAGGAATGTTGGTCATCTCAAAGTATCCACCTCGCTGTCCACATTCTCCCCAATATCCTTTCGACACGGTATGAAAAGAAATAAGCTGCAGTTCCTTGCTAATGGGTAGGCCCATGTCCAGTAATACCTGAGAGATGCTGCAAAAGATCAGAGTATGGACTTGAAAACCAAAAAGAAAGCCGAGACTCGGATATAACTATTTACCTTTCTAGAACTAATGAAGGGGCGTTCATCCTGGTATACATTTTGCTGATAAACCTCGTCTCCGAGCAAAACCAAGTTTTCTTGGAAACAGAAGTTTAGTATCTCTCTCAGATTTGCTTCACTAAGGCATTGACCAGTGGGGTTTCCAGGATTTATGATCACCATAGCTCTTACCTAACCAGAAACCAACATATAATACATGATTTATCGGTACGACTTTGACCTAAGGACTTGAACACATTCAAAAAAGTGAATTTGGGAAACATGAATACTTGTCATATAAATGTTTAATGAGCTACGGATGGAAGTTAAGATGCATTCGTTTTAAAATTTGAAAACTGATCGCTTGTGTTCTTAATTTCACGTTCCATATGAAAACACTGCATACAAGATTTCACTTTCACCAATAAATAAGAAAAATGCACCAACATTAACTCCTTTGGAGCGAGCCTGAGCAACGGATTGGCGAAGGTCGTTAACATCTAGACCCCAATTTGCAGTCTCTTCTAGGTAGTACGGAACAAGGGAACCCCCAAACAGTGCAATTGCGGCAGAGTAAAGAGGATATTGTGGAACCGGGACCAGAATCTGATAAGACAACAATTTCAAACTTAACATTCAAACAGAGGGAGGAAAGAATGAAGAAAGGTATTCATTCAAGTATAATTTTCTGCAGTAAAAAGCAATCACATGCTCATGGTCAATAAAGAAATAATACCCCATCCCCGGCACCACGGATAATCGTATTTAATATCTGCATTACACCTTTACTAGCACCATCAGTGAGGTATATGAGTTCTGGATCGCTGCCATGTGAGTAGTGAACCATAAGCATTTCAATTTCATCAACTTAACTCATACACATATTTGTGATGCAAATAAGTTAATTGATATTCATGGAGATAACATCATTATCACCTTGGATAGCCATCTCTCCTTCCTATAAAGTCTGCTACTTCCTTCCTAATTGCAGGAATTCCTCGGGAGTCGCTGTAAGCACCTAAAAGTATTTTGGAAGGAGTAAAACTAATCAATAGAATGTATCTCATTGAAGATCTGAACTTCCATGAAACCACTTTCAGAGCTTTCTAAAAGAAATAGACAAATATGGTCCTGAAACCTAATGTTTATATACAAGATAAATGTGGTTATAAGGAATTGAAAGTACCAGAGATGAAAATAGTATAGAAAAGAAAATTTGAAACTAAAGTTGCGTCCTGGCTGTTATGATTTCATGATACCCCTTCTCAACAGTAGGATCCTTCAACAATTAAATCCTGAATCATTCTAACTTGTGAAAGAAAATTAAGAAATTACCTAGGCCTCCTGGAATCAATGAGAGATAATGTTTGGCTCTTGCAATTGCATCAGCAGGAAATATTAATCCCACATTAGGATCTTCTAACAGAAAGGGAGCTTGGCAAAGAGCGACAACCTAGTAGTTTTTATGCAGACAAAGGGACAGGAGTTGACTTCAGTCCCAAAAGAAACAAAGAGATCGGACAGCAACAAAATTGAAAGTGGCTGTAATAACAAACCTGACGTGGAAAAGTCAATGGCTTCTGTCCAAGAGCATGAGGATTCCCAACATTTGTGAAAATAATCTGCAGAAATATTTGAGATACAAGTGTATAAGCTAGAGTATCAAATCGAACAAGCAGAAAAGTTATATTAAACAAAACTGAAACAGGAGACAAACTTCCATGTGCAATGATGACAAGAAGATTAACTTAAATATAAATCAAAGATCAAAATTCCAAACTTCGAGAAGGGATAGAGAAAGAGGAAAACAACGAAGATTTCACATGAAATTCTGTTTGCTCACTTTAAATTGGATCGTAGCGACGATGAATCAAATTATCACTAGTTTACTAAGGAGGTGTTTGGGCCCCAACTTCAAGCGGGTGGAGTGGGATATTACAACCCACTCTATGTTGGGGAACAATAGTCTGTGTTTGAAGTGCAAACTTATCCCTTGGTCTAAATAGTTTGTGTTTGGAGTGCAAACTATATTAACCTACAAACTATAATAACCAAACACCCTCTAATAGACCAAGGAAGAGTCGTGAAAATGTCAAGTTTATTTCAAGAACTAAGCAATAAATTACAGTAGGTCAAAGTATTTTCTATCAGAAAACAGGTGGACAAAGTATTGATCAAAGGTAAAACATAACAAATTTACCAGACTCCTCAAACTATCAAAGGAAATTTTCTTAAGAGCAGAGAAGGAATTATATGATTGACAGAAAATCAGAAATATAATTAGATGAAAACTTTATACCTTTTTCCCTTCCTTCTGAAGCTCAGAAGCTCGCAGATATAGTTCTCCTCTGACAGCATACTGAGCTTTTTTCACGTTTTCATTAATCGACTCATAGTCTAGTGCCTTGCGTGACATGATGATGTACTCGACTTATTTAAGCTATTACTCCAATAGGACCAATACAGGCAAAAAAAGCTAGAATTTACCAACCAAAGAAAAATCTGCCCTGAACCTGAAATTTACAAGAGAGAGACATGCACGATAAATAAGAAACCATATGTACAGGTCTTTCAAAGCTCTTAGGAGGGTAAGAAAACATTCACCTGAAATTACAGCTTTTCATGCCTTTATCACACAAAGTATAGAGAATATACAAAAAAAAACAAATGCACCCCAACCTATTAACTTAAATTTCAACTTAAAGCATTTGAATTTAGTTATAGCTTAACATAGGATTAGACTAAGGGTGTGTTTGGAATGCATTTTTGTCTGGAATGCATTTTCAAGTATTTAATTTAGAAAATAAGTTATTTTAAAAAAATTGGAGTGTTTATATAACTGAAAATAGCTTTTGAAGTGTATTTTCAACAATTTTTGTCATAAGTGTTTAAATAAAAATGAGTTTTTTGAAAAATACCTTTTTCATAAGTCAATCCAAATGAGCTCTAAGTGCATGTCTGGGAGTGATTTTGAGTGTTAAAATCACTTTGTCATATTCAAAATCACTTTGAAATATGCCTTTGATCACTCAAAATTAATTTAAAATTTAATTTTATTCTTTTAAATACAATTTTCATATCATCAAAAATGATTTTGAAGGATTAAAATTATATTTAGAAGTGACTTTAAAATAACCAAAAGTGATTAGAAGGATTAAAAGCATGTTTAGAAGTGATTTTAATCATTTTATAATCACTCTAAGTATGTCGCAAGAGGTCAACTTCTACAATGGCATTTCTTTCTCAACATAATATATTCATTCAGAGGTTGAGTTTCGTGACTCAAATTAATAACTAATCCAATGCATCGAGGAGATTATTAATAGTTTTATGATTTACGTAAATGAATCCGCAGAAAACAGCAGTAAACTTCCGTTGATGGACCCCATAAATTTCAAGCTGTTGGTCTTTTACCAAGAACGACGATTTAAAAAAAAATGCACAGTCGAAGGCTCAATAAACATCCATTCTTCCAATATGGGAAGATAAACAAAGAGTACAAATGTGAGTCATTGATGACAACAATAGAAATAGACTCAATCGGCTCATATCAGTCTAATTAATGTAAAGAACAAACCAAAAACCTTATAGCTCCTTTGATTTCTGAAGTCTTGCAGACAAGAGCTGGGCATCGATACAAACGAGGAAGAAATCCACGAACAGACAACACAAAATAGCATGATTTTCATTAATGATCAAAACCCACCAGAGTTAACACAAGTATATTACTCCAGCAAGCCACAGATTAAGAAAAATTAAAATAAAACAAACAAATGGCAGCCCACCAGACTTAACTACAATATCACGGATTCATTCAACGGTTAATCAAAAAATGAAAACAAGATCATATATAGAAGAGAGACACTACCAAATCGCAGTGAAGACCAATGCTGATTTAAAGAACTCGATGACTAATCAGATTAAGCGAAGAACAACTATAGTGAAATTTATTAATGATTAGAAAAAATCGGAGGTGGGTTCAAAACGAAATGGCGAAGGGAAGTCAAACTGACCTGTGTTCGAGCGAATCGCTGCAGAAGAGAGGGAAACTCGTGAGAGTATGCAGCGATTTTCCACTGACACAGAATTGGGACCCGGGTCTGAGTGAAAGTCGGATATTAGGAAGAGGGCATTATGTGGCAATAAAATTGAACGTAACGATGCATCAGAACCACTGAAATTTGGAGAATGGATTTTTTTTTCCATATTGAAAAAATTTAAGAGATAAAGTTCATTCAACAAAAGTGTGGCGTAGCTTCATACAGAAATTATAGTTTTGATAGACTGCAAGAAATTTGGTGGCTCTGTTTCTTCGGCTCAATGGTCAGACTTTGGACAATGAAATCAATAAGAAGTGGTGGGTGTTTTTTCCTTTGACAAAGATTAAATGTGATTAAACCCCACAGAAACCTGACAAAATGAGATGCACCCTTATGGTAAGGTCAAGAGGTACACACACCATATAAATATCCTTATTAAGAGTCCTTAGTTATGTTGTGGACTACATCATTATAGACACATGAGATGTGATGTCCTTTAAAAGGAAAAAGGAAAAAACGGGTTGAAATTTCTTGCAAATATGATATTTTAGAAATGAGAAATCATTCCCTTGTTCGCTCAAAAGGTGTTGATGATTGGTCAATCATAGTTTGGTCTTATCAATGTATGATTGAACTAAAAAAATGTTGATAATTGATGTAAAAATTTGCATGAGGATCATTCAAGACAAAGCCCAAAATTCTCCATAAGTGGTAGAGGAGAAATAAGGATCATGCATCTTAAAAATAAAATGTCAATGTCTCGAGATTTGGGTCAATCAATCGAGCTGATGAATATATATCAGTGGTAAAATAATTTTAATAGATTCGGATTAACACCTTACAACTTCGAGCACTAGAAATGTCGATTACACCAATGCCTTTATACATAACTAGCTAGAACATGTGTCGGAGAACATGTTAATAAATAGCTTCATTCAACCACCCCAAGGGAGAGAGTAAATAATCTCCAATCTCCAATTTCCAAATGAGAGATCTAATCTTACTTCTTTTGTGTTTAGTTGAATTAATCAAATGGGAGAGTAAGTAATCTTCAAAAGAAAGATATAACTTTACTTTTTTGTATTTAGTTGAATTAATCACTCATTGTACTAACTTAAGCATCAAAATGTAATAGGCTCGGCACCATACCGGCATAAGGATCTCTTATGCAGGTCAGCTCGGAATATCCAGACTAAACCGGAGAGAAGTAGGCCGGAGATCAAAGCCACTAGGAACGCATAGTGAAATCCAACACAAAAGAGATTTTAGCACCCAAACATCTAAATATCTGTTTTCTTAACTATTAAATCTACATTATTTATACTCATGGATGGTTAATTTTTTTCATGCTTTCGCAAATGGTAGAGAGTGGACTCTTTTTAGTTCAACGGTGAGGGTGGAGAGATTTGAAATTCCAACCTCTTAGATAGGGACATATTTTCACCAAATTTCACATATTTTTACTTTAATTAAGTGTATTTAATTGAAAAATATTGCCTTACATTGATTAGGTCAATGTTGGTTTTTGACCATAATGCTGGATCTAGCATTTTCTACTCATTTATAACTGATGTATAGGGAAAAATATATGGCTAATTATCTAGTCTCAAGAAGATAATTCAATGGATCCTTTTCTAAAATGGGAATTATTTGATCAAGTATGGATTTGACCCATAGAGTCAAGTAAAAGGGATAAAAGATCAACAATGGATCAAAAAAATAAGTACAATGAAAGTTGATCCATAAGGTCGCCCACAAAAGTACTAAAAAAAAAAAACATAGAATGGCAAACCTTAGGTCGGCCATATGTCTTGTGAAGGCCGACAATAAGGGTGGCAGCTATGATGGACAAGTTATGCTTAATTGTTTTAAACAGGACTGGTATGCTTGCGCTCGTTGATTCATAATGGTGATGTTAAATCAATAATGTTCAAATTAATTATTCAAGTAAGTGATTGTTGTGAAACTATTTTTTTATATATTCGAAAGGGGTGAAGACATTTGAGGTATGTTGAAAACATTTCGAGTTCTCCGTTCTATTAGCTCTCTAAATTATCATAGACTTGATCGTCGGAGTGTTGGAAGCTAAGCACTACACTAGTGTTAGATTTTTCTAGTCTTGCCAAACAATTATTTGATTCCTCCTATTATTATAAATTCACAATTGATATCAAATTTTGGCATCAATAATTGAGTTTCAAAATTCATGTTTTTATGTCAACTTTTGGTTGATTCTAAGGTCCGCTAGATGACTAATTTAATTTTAGTTTTATGTTTTTGAATTTAGGTTTGTTTTCTCCTAATTTATAATATACTTTTTAAGGTAAAATTCTATTAGAATGTTAGAAGGATATTGAGACTTAGGGCGACATGTCAGTGATCTGAAAAGAAAATTCAAACTTGAGTATCACCACCTCGATTTCATGTAACTTTATATTTTCTCACTTTTCACTCCATTGATAGTTTTGATTTGAAACATTTATGAAAAATTAAATGGTAATATTACAAATTTTAAGAAAACAAAGTCATTTTTTTTTAACAAATAAGATTTTTTCTTTTTTCTTTTTTTATTTTTTTAATGGGCTGGTAAATGTAACGATAGGGGAAAATATCTGGTTCAACTGTTTTCTACAAATACATATTACAAACCAAGGTTAAAACCAAAACGTCACCATTTAGGGGCCGTTTGTTTTTGGGAGTATTGATGACTAAAATTTTTAGATGCCCATAATTATTAATATACGAAATTGTAGATGTCTGAAATCTTTAGATTATCATGCTTGTTTTGTAGGAATATTTTTATAGATTTCTAGGAATATTTTGATAATTATGTTTATTTCGTAGGATTTCTACTCGAGAATATTTTAAATTTACATTTTGTTCCAAGAATAAACTTACGACTTTTTGTTAATTTATAATTTATTTAATGTAATTTAAACTTATATAACATACTTGTTTTTATTAATTTGAATTTTTTTTAAATCAATATAATTTTTATTATTTTTATATGTTTTTTTCCAACAAAAATATATCATAATTTAATATTTTTTTAATATAATAAATATTAATTTAAATTTAAATTTAAATATCTTGCTTAAAGATTATAAAAACTACGTATATATATATATGTATGTATATATAATTGATAGTATTTATTTTAATTATATAATGCAAATGAAGAGTTATATACATGCATATGAATATAAGAGAAAAAAAGAGGGCACAAAAGAAATCTGGAAAAATTCACGTTTTACATGGACATTTAAAACTTTTCAAATATTTTTTTTAGATACTGAAAAACCTAGCATCTTATAATACCGCACAACAAATATCTTAATCCAGATGTTCATTCTATAAATCTAAGATAACCTCTTAGGAAGCGGGTGCATTTATATATTTTTAGAGGGTCACCCAAGATTCCAAGTGCAGCAAAAAACGCCTGCCGGTCCTAGTCATGAGAGTCGCATCCTTCGCTTTTCGTTCAGAAACCCTAACACACTCGTCAAATGCTCCCGAAGTGAATCGGATGTTCGAAGATAAATAACCGAATTGCGTGCAAGATCAAGAATTTCAATAATTCTCATCACAGTTGACTAATCCTTTCTAGCCAATTCAAGACTCTGTTTCTATTTTGATCTCGATATTAATTACTGCTGCCTTCAGCTGCCGCTCTGAAATTGACTTCGAAACGTGACGCCAAGAAGATTGCAATAGTTGCCAAATTTTGTCATTGTAAGCTCGTCTTCTATTTATTCTTGTTTCTTTTCCTACATCTTCATATATAGCATATGTCAATATAATTGTGAATGTTTCCATAAACGAAGTTGATCTTTAGTTACTCTGTCATGCTAAAGTTATATTGAATATATATCTTAAAACTGCATTGTTAGATAGGGTTGGTCTAGACTTTTTGAAGTGGAATTATTGAGTAGATTTTAGTTTGCAATATCTCTCTCATTGAATTTGTTGCTTTCTAGATAGCAATTGCCTTTCGGCCTGACGATGGAGCATGGAAAAGATTTCATAAACAATTGCAGCATTTTCTACGGTACATATATTATATTGACTCTAATATCATCCTTGTCATGAAAGAGAGAATCATTCACTGTATGAGGTCCATTAAATGAATTGTTAGCCTTTAAGTGCACATTAGGCATCGTAGACATAGGCATAAATATAAGGGACGAACTCGAAAGCATGCTTTCATAAGTAGTGACCCAGATGAGCTCAATCATAGGCATAAGATGGGAACTGGAGGGCTCACAACATACGATATGTATAGCCCGATAAAAATACTAAGAGTCACTATCAGTCTAACGCAGTCATAAACTTACAATCGTAGTTTTAAATCATGCTTAAAAGGGTTCAAACAAGTCTCAAAATACATCCATCAAACATACACCCATCATCACACAATATCATAGCTTCCATTGCATAAACATAGGCCTCCATAATTTTCTCAAAACAATTCAACAAAGCATACCATAACTTTTCAATCCAACATACATAATGCAATCACATATTTAACATCAACTTGAGTTCGATAGCGAATTGACAGTAGGTAGCTTACCTTGATATTAAGTCCAGGTAATTAGCAAACCAAATCCCTCTTTCTCTTGAGTGAAACTCTTGAGTTGCCGTAAAAAAACACATATAATATCAATCCATAATTATAATCCAATCTTATGTGTGACATTTATTCCAAGGGTTAAAAACCCAAATTTCAGCAACTCGAAAATTAAAATTTTACACACAAAGTGTGTCGAAAATGCCCAATTTCACTGTCGAAGCTGTTGGACAGTATTGATAAATGCCTCGAAACTTCGATCCGACTTCAAAACATTAAGGGTATAACTTAAATTAGTCTAGAAATTCAATGGGCATTGAAGAATCAAACAAGGGTAGGACCAAAACGTCCAACATTTTGCCCAAAACGTCCAACATCTACCCAAAACAAGAATCTAGAGGGCAGATAATTGGGCTAAGCCGGCGGCACGCGTGCACTGGCAACAGCGACGCGTTCCATGGATTCAACACTGGCAGTGGTGAGGAGGGTTGGTGCAAGAAGAAAATGGTGTGGTTGGATCCAAGCATGTGCAAACAGAGGAGGGGAGAAGTCGACGGCAACGCGTGGAGCTGAAAGTGAAGGCGTCAATTGGACCTAGGCAGCAAGCGCTGGAGGCGATGAACATGCAAAAACATGCAATAGGAAGCAATTAGGATCTAAAGTGCTATAATTACATTAATTAGATTAAGCATGCTAGTTCAAAACTGAAAAAACAGAGTTTGATGAATAAACCTTGATGTAGCTCAAAATTAAAGCAATCCTTTGGATTTTTTTAATCACGAACATTTTGTGAACCACCGCTAGAGTCTTCCCCGCTAATTGGAGTTGGAGTTAACTTGAAGCTATAGTTTTTAGAGACAAAATTCAGCTTCAAAAGCCAATCTTTTCAACCCTTTACTCACCAATTCATTCTTCTATTTAAAGAAGAAATCATGTAAAATAGAATCATCTCAAATTGACACCAAATTAAACACTAATTGGGGTGGGATTTGAGGTGTTTGCAAGAAGAGAAAAGTGGAAAAAATCCACAACTCTTTAAATATAAAAATTCAATTTTAAATGAAAATTTCTTAGTTTGAAATAAAAATTAATTCACATAATTATTTCTAAATAAAAATAATTCTAATAATTAATTTAAAATAATTTATTAACCATTTTTAATTAATTATATTAATTTAATAGCAAATATTAAATTAAAAAATAACACCAATCCGGATAATGAATACCTATTCATGTATAAAATATTTAAATCATAAATATTTCCAATTTTCTTTGTAATATAGTATAATTCACAATTAAATTATACATGATTATGTTCATTATATCGTATATAATTAACGCTTACTCCCTAAGCCATTTGAACAATTTAAATTCTTTCATCACACTATTCTAAGGTTTAGTCTGATATGAGCTAGTAGAGGACCTAATGGACCTACAAATCATGAGCTCCAACGATCCGAGATTAATGGGGTAAACTCTTTAACCTAGTTAACGATGTTAACTATTGAGACACTCCACTATAGTTCAGTAGTTGCACTCTCCTCACTGTAGATATATTTCTGTTCACTTGATATAACCATAATTAGTAAGTCAAATTTTCATAGGTTGTTCGTAATTACAACTGGGTCAAAATTATTGTTTTACCCCTGTAATTACATTTCCTTAAGTCTCACTCATCCTTTAATGAACAATTGGTTTGTGGTCCAACCACCAAACCAAATCTCTCTCGGGCCATTGAGAGGGTGGGACCCGTTATTCAAGACCCAGAGTCAGCACTTAAGAGAACGACCTATCTAGTATCCTTAAAATTAGGTATGAGTGAATTTTATCTTGCAGGACTATGTCTCCAACTATCTACCCGGTCTTACCTCTAAAATGGTAGGCTTATTGAGTCAGTGAACTCGGACCACCATCACCCATGTAGATTAAAGGATAATCCCGAATAAGTAGAAGTTCATTGTTAGCTCAAGATTAAAACCGAGTTACCTAGATCATCGTATTGAAAAAGTCAGTCTTAACTGTAAACGTTGTTATAAAGTAAAAGTGATTATTTCGTGGTCCGATCTTAAGCAAACTCATTGCATAGCATGCCTCCGCTCATAAACGATTCAGGATCACATCATTTGTATCAAATACAAAGTATGTCACATCCATAGGGTCCCCAAGATAAGGTACCCAACCTTATCCCTATACTATAGACTGTTTTGACTACTATTCAAACTTGAACTATTTTTATGTTTCCATATATAGTTCAAGTATTAATGCTATAGCCAGGGGTTCTTAGTTTATTTTTTTTAGGGTTTTTAAGTGTAATTCACATATTTAATAACATTTTTACTGAATAAACCTCAATAACAACTTTATTGTAAAATAGAATTCGTTTATTGTTTACAAACTATAAGTTTTAGGACATAAAACCCAACATGCACGTCCATGGAGGTCTCCTACCTTTGTGGACCACCTTCCATGTTTTAAGGAGTCTTCTACGCCTCCGTGGTCATAAGTGCACCAAGTGCATATTGTCCACATGTGGCCGCCAGGGTGAGCTTCGGTCACCAACCCCTGCGAGTGCTGCCTCACATGCTCGTGCCTTCACTTGCTTGCTTGATGCACGCTCATGCCCAGGTCTGACATGTGTGCATGCCCAGTGTTGCATCCTTCGTGTGCGTGTCGTGCCCTATCCGGATGGGATGTTGTGCACATGTGCACGCCTTGCTGAGGGCTTTGTGCGCGCGCCTGATGGCGTCTTCACATGCATGTGCACGTCGAGGTGCTCGCGCACGCTGCCCATTCATGCAATGTCTGTGCATGGTGCATGGGCCTCCTACCCACACCGTGCACCTTCTTCGACTAACCTCCCTGTCAGCTTGTCCACGCACCCAGCCTTGAGTTTTCACCAGTGCGCTACCCATGCGCATGTCTTGGCATTGGTTAGCTCAAGGCCTTGGCTGACCATGCCAATGCTTAAGAGCTAAGGTCCTGACAAACGTTGTCACGGTGGGGAAGCGCAGTATTGCATATTTTTAAATTTTTCTTATGTGGCACCAAGTCACACTTGGCCAACCTACTAACTGGATTCAATTTTTGTTCACCAGGTGACTGTGGCAAGTCGAACACACCCTAGAATGGGTTGTGTTAGATACTAATGGCTATAAGGAAGGAAGGTAGAGACACAGTTGTGGAAATAACATTTCATTACTCAAGGTTATGAAGACCACAATTATAAAAGGACTCTAACTCGCAAGACCAACTCTAAAAGAGTTTTACAATATAATGAATTCACTTTCGCTCACAAGATGCTCAAGTGAAAGCCTTGTGATCCTTACAAATTTTGATCCCCTTCTTCTCCATGTCTTAGCCTTTCAAGAATAGGTGGGAGTGAGCCTAGAAATGTAGAGGAAGTGGGGGAATGGCCCAAGTGGGACTAACTACCCACTACCCATGACTTTAAGGCTACTCTACATGTCTCCGTTCTTTTTTCCTTTTAGGAAGGAGACATTTCCACTTTTCCCATGTCCACTTTTCCCTCTTTCTAACTCCCACTCTCCCACTTACTATTTTTAAGACACCGCCACCTTTGGAAGTAGGAAGCCACCATTCACCAATGTAGTTGCTTGTCATTGGAAGTCTCCTACCTTTATGGACTACCTTCCACGTTTTGAGGAGCCTCCCACGCCTTCGTAGTCTTGAGTAAACCAAGTGCATGTTGTCCACATGTGGCCACCAGGGTGAGCTTCAGTCACTAACTCCCATGCGCGCTACCTCGCACGCCCGTGCTTTCGCTCGCCTTCTTGGTGCATGCCTCGAACACCCATGCGTCCATTTGGCATATGGGCACGCCTAACATTGTATCCTTCGTGTGCATGTTATGCCCTATCTGGGCGGGACATCGTGCACATGCATGCGCCTTGCTGAGGTCTTCGCGCATGTGCGCCTAATGGCATCTTTGCGTGCGCGCGCTCACATCTAGGTGTAGCGTGTGCATGCCTGTTGCATTTCATGTGATGTTCGTATATGAGGCGTGAGCCTCTTGCCCACGTTATGCACCTTCCTCAACTTCTCGTTGTCAACCTATCTATGTTGTTGCTCCTGGTGCTTGATTAACCTCTATTGGCCAGACTCTTGTGCCAGCCCGTCAACACCCTTGGGCATGGTTGTCTCGGTTAACCTCCTGTTAGCTTTAGGTGTGTTCTCCGCCCATGGGACACGATCCACCTACCGTGTCATGTGCTTCAGTCTTGGGAGTCTAACAAACCTCTCCCGCTAGAGCTAGCCAATGTTCTCGTTGGTCTGTCCTTTTCTAATGGTCTCACGTCTATACACCATAGGGTTGCTGGTGGATTTATGCCCTCTCCCCGGATGGCTCTCCTTTCAACCTTCTGAGGATGTTGGAGGTTCGGTCTGAGTTGTTCATCCACTCGGACCTACTGGGGCACTCACGCTAAAAAGTGGGAAATACGTGAGCGCTTCTTCAAGCCTTACCTACGACTTGGTTGCTCAGCAGAAGCGAAGCGAGTTCTTTCTGTGCCCAAATTAACCAGTGATGCTCTGACGAAGCATGGGGTGTCCTCATCGTGGACCATCACCCCATTCAGTTGAGGCATAAAGGAGATTCTTGCCTCGATTAGGAATTTCAGTCCTAATACCACATCAAAATCTTCTAGTGGGATCATAAAGAACTTGCAATGGTTCCTCCATGAACTAAACTCTAATTTGACCGTGGATATACCCTCTACTGGTCAGGCCTCTACATTGATGGTCTTGAAACGACTATCACTTCGGGTTACCGTCAAACCCAACTTGTCCACTACTCTCATAAAAATGAAGTTGTTGATGGCCCCAATATCTAACATGGCCATCATCTCCATGTCATTTATACTGATGGCCATGTACATCAAATTGTAATGACATGGCTTCGAGGTAAATGACAAGGTGTTCAACAACTAGAGAATGTTTACCCTGTAGGTGTCATCCTCAACTTTCCTCTCCTCAAGCATCACATTCAACTTCTCCCATCATGGGTAGTCTCTTGCCTTATGCGGGCCTTTACATAAGAAGCAAATGTAGGTAGGAGTCAGGGTGGTAGCTTTTTCCTTCCCCTTGTCGTTGTTGTCTCCATCATTCTTGGATCCTCCCTTCATCTGGTTGGATTTCTTCTATTCTTTCTTCTTCTTCTCAGGAGAATTAGAAGAATGGTTTGACTTGAAATCCATCAAGGCATCAGCAGCAGCAATGGAAAAAGGTAGATCTTTCACACTCTGTCTTTGAAGCTCCATTTAAGCCCATGGTTGATGCCCCAAGAAAAAGTTGAATAGCTTATCCTCCTCAGAGATGTGCTGGATGTCAAGGATTAGGGAGCTGAACTCCTTGACGTGGGTCCGGAGGGAGCTTATATGCTTTAGTTTCTTGAGGGCCTCCCTAGTAACCCAACCAGTGTTACTAGGGAGGAATTGGTTCCTAAGTTCCTTCTTTAGTGATTCCCAGGTTTCAATCTTTGCTCTCCCTGTATTCTCATCATCAACTTTTCGAGTACGCCACCACAGTTTGGCGTCTGAGGCGAGTACATGCTGGCAATGCCAACTTGAAAATGAGAAGGGTTGCGAAAGAAGGGGAACAACTTAATTCCTAATCCCATATTTTAGGACACTTGAGACCCAAATCGAGCAAGGAACAACTCTAAGACATTTAAAATGAGAAGGATTGTGAAATTCGAGTTTGGAGTGAGATTACTCAAGTGAAGAAATGAAAAATCAACAACTAAAAACATGAAAAACAGCATCAAAATTATGAAAACGGCAACAAAATTAATTCATAATTGGACTAGTTTCATCATTTTCCCAAGTTTTAAACAAATTACAACCTACCCAAGCTCAATTCCTCTAATATAAAAGTATAGAGTCAAAGTTTAACTCACCAAACATAGTTTCCAACAGATGACAAAGGAATGAATGAACAATGGACGAACACCTGGCTTCGATTTGGGGGTTTCTCGTCTGTGTGATAAGATTAGAAGAAGGAAGAAAGCAGATATGAAATTGGGGGTTTTAAAGTGGAATTCCCGATGGGCTATCATAATCGTCAGGAGTTCCTACACAACTCTCAATGAATTATTTAATTTGTAGGGAGCTCGACCCGTCTAGATTGGCCTTCTGTTCTATCTCCTAACGGGCATGGTGAGGCATTGGGAGTTTGGTCGAACTCCCAACACCTGCTTTTGGTGTGTCGAGAGTTCTTACCAACCATTGACAAGTCACATACTGCGTCAGAAGTTATTGAGCACTCTCGACAGCATCCTTGCATAGTCGGGAGAGATTCTCTCTCCCAACGATGTATTTTTTGACAGTTTTTTTAGGCGTCAAGAGAGTCTCTTTTTCTTGTAATGTCAATTCGAAGTAGACCAATCTTTATTGATATTAAAGTCTTTCTATAGTTGCTAAAGTTCCTAAGACAGATAGTGATACTAGTCTATCACCATGTATGAAAACTATGTACTAACAAGTATATTATTAAATAAGCATTGATACACAACAACACAATAAAAGCCCATCATTAAATAACTCAAATAAGTCAAATAAAAACCTTGAGTACATTATTAAATAAGCTTGGAGCAGTGTCTGTCATCAATTTCACATATTGTTTTCCTAGTTGTACATCACTCATTCATTGCAACAACTATGCCACCCTCCCTCTTCTAAGTTCAATCCTTAAATGATAGAACTTTATCATTCATTCAAATCACTCATCCTTTAAAACCCATTTACTGAAGTCTATCATTGTTTATCTCAGATAGACAATGATAGAACTCTATCACTTTCTATCTGAAAAAGACAATGATAGAACTTTATTAGTGTCTATCTAAGATAGACAATGATAGTGCTCTATATCTATCTCAATTCGGAATTAACAATCAATAATCAATAACCAATGACATTAACGCTATCCACCAATAACATTAACCAGTGACTTGTGACATTATTGGTTTTACCTTCCTCTTTTCAAATTTTATTTTTTTTCCCTCTTGCTTTGCTTGTTAATGATTCAACTTTTATTATTTTCTTTCCTTTTCAGTTGCTTCCTTTTGTTGTTGATGATTCAGCTTTGACCACGTTTTGTTTTTTGCTTACCATCTATTTAGACAAAAAAAATGTTTAATAAGATTTAATAAGTATGATTAAATGGAAAAGTTGATAAAATGAAAAGAAAAGAGAAGGATTATAACCTTGAAGTTGTAATGTTGAAGAATCGATTTTTAGGACAGTTGTACCAGTTGTAGCAGCAATGTAGTAGTAGCGACAGTCGTAGTAGGAAGAAGAAGATGAAAAAGAACCACAACAACAGGAGAAGAAGATGAAGAAGAAGAAGGACGAGAAGTCGTATGATAACTTGTAGAAATACAAGTTATTAAAGCTCAAATTATTAAAACAATGAGAAAAGGCGATAGTAAATAGGCAATATTACAATTGAATGCACCAAACTAAAAGCAAAATCGCAATCGTTAACTCTCATCGCATAAAAGCAGTTAAACTGAGTTAATCTTGTATTTCTGTGCAGGAACAAAGCGATAGCGATGTCCTGAGTTGACGATCCAATGGAACAAAACGATAGCGCAATCTTCTGAGTTGGTGATCCAATGGTACTTCAAAGACGATCTCGTGATGACCTTACATAAAGGCGGTGGTTTAATATAATAAAATGTGATAGGACGTGAAGCCGATAGCGGCCAAATCAAAAATTCAGTTGGCGCCCGTTGAAGACCATATCGTTGCAAATCCATTGAACCTCTAGTGACCATCAGACGGCGCGACAGGGTATGGAAATTAATTCCACTCTTCCATACAATCATTAGTGAGATGAACTGTTTTGTCTGGAAGTTTATAAATACCATTCAATGCTACCAAACCGAAGGACGATTCCCGAAGGGAGGAATTCTTAAGGGGAATTAATTTTCGGAGAGGTTGAGAGATTGCCAAAATAACACGGAAGAGAGACACCAACCCACACCTAACCCTTGTGAGAGCAAGAGTTACAAATTAGAAAAGAATTGAAGTGCTAAAAACCGTGTAAACGCCAGAGGAAGCAAGACACTACTTATCTGGCTTAACACTTACATCATCTATTTTTTTGTACTTGAGCATTTTATTTGCAAGAATGGAAATTACATTTCAATCTATGTTCATTCTTTTCACGCCATACATGAGTAGCTAAATTTGTGAATGGGTTGAAAAGTACTTAGCTAGCATGACTTAAGTTATGTACTTCATGCGATCATCTTGTCTTATGTATGCTTCAATCATCTCTTTGAGTACTTGAGAGAGTAGTCTAAAGACGTAGAATCTAGGCTTGAAAAAGTCAGATTAAATCTCATAAGCAAGAGTAGAAGAGACTTGGAAATAAGTTCTATCTGCTACATTCCCTACACATCGCATGCATTCTGACATAGAAAATGTGGTCATATGCATTGAGAAATGTAGTGCTTAACATTTGTGTATAGCATGATCGCATGACTTGTAAAATATCTTGAGAAATGTTAGCAAAACCTCTTCTCAACCCTCTATCGCATATTTGTTACAACACCTCTCTTCTATCGCTTTGCGTTTAATTCCATCGCCTTAAGAAATCAAAAGTCAATCACCAACTTCTTAAACTTAAAAATAACAATAAGATCAGAGATAGAATCTGTCGCATATCTGAGTAATCCCTGCGTTCGACCTTGGACTTACCAGGACCCTAAGAAGGCTTATACTTGGGCTTTGTTAGGAACACTTGCATGATCACCGTATCCACACACCCTTTTATCACATGATAAATCAACGAATCAAGTTTTTGGCACCGTTGTCGGGGATTATGGTATAGATTGTGCTAACATCAAACCTCTTTGATCTTTGTAGCTTTCGACCTTTGGAGTATTGCCATTCCACATGTGAAGGAAGAAACAAGCGTTCTATGAGCGAAAGAAATACTCCTGAGTACGACCCAGAGATTGAAAGAACTTTTCGCATAAGGCAGAAAAACAGCACAGACGACAAGGAAGAGTTTGTAGAATGGCTGAACAACCTGAAGAACGAGTAGCAAATGAAAACAACATGATGGAAAATCCCATCCTACTGAAAATGATCGCAATAGACCCATCCGGGACTAAGCATCACTAAATCTATATGATTTCTCCCCAGGAATCATGAGACCAGGATTGGATGGATCAAGGTTCGAGATGAAGCCAGTAATGTTACAAATGATTCAAACAGTGGGACAGTTCAGAGGATGGTTTGGTGAAGATCCACACGCCCACCTACGAAGCTTCATTGAAATCTGCAACACTTTTGTGTTCCCTAATATTTCCCCAGAAGAGGTTCGACTCACGTTATTTCCATTTTCACTATGCGATAAAGCAAGAAAATGGGCATATTCTCTCGAACCAAGAGAGATAACGTTATGGGAACAAGTTGTGGAGAAATTTATGAAAAAGAATTTCCTTCCCACAAAAAATGCCAAAATGAGGAGATTGATCACCAATTTTGAACAAGAAGAAGATGAATCGCTCAGTGACGCATGGGCGAGATTCAAGAGGCTAGTACATGATTGCCCACACAATGGATTACCTGATTGCCTCCAAATGGAGATTTTCTATCATGAACTTAACTCTGCATCATAAATAGCTGTCAATGCAGTAGTAGCAGGATGTCTTCTGGACAAAACATATGATGAAGCAAAGAATATTCCTGATCGCATCTCAAAAAATCATGAACACTAGCAAGAAAGCGATCAAAGAACGAAGCCCAAAGAAGGTAATTCAAGTAATGGTGTCATCTCATCATTATAAAATCAGATGAATGCGATGATCAACTTTTTGCAAGGCATCGCAATAAACAATTCAGGAGCTCGAAATGGGTAAGTCAATGAGATAGTCCAAACAAGCACCAGCTGTGTCTTATATGAAGAATCGCATTCTTTTGAGGAATGCCCACGAAATCCTCAATCAGTTTACTTTGTCAAAAACAATCCTTATTCAAACACTTTCGTCACCCCAATTTTCTTAGAAGAACATCTAACAGCAAAGCAGTCAGCTTGTAGCTTAGAGAGAGGGGCTGCCAGGGTTCTTCCATAAATCTAATGGACAACAGCAAGCTAGCAGCTCTCAACCACCATCCTCATCATCCCTGGAGAACTTGTTGAAGGAATACATCGAAAAGAATGAAACAATCATTCAAAACCAAGCTACGTCCATCTACAATTTGGAAATTCAAATGGGACAAACTATAGAAGAGCTAAAGAACAGACCTCAAGGGACATTGGCTAGCTCAACCGAGCTTCCATGCAATCTAGGGAATGCTGGGAAAGAACATTGTCAAACAGTCGCCTTAAGAAGTGGAAAGGCAGCGATAAAAGCTAGAGAGGAGCCTTGCAAGACTGAATCAAAGGAACAATCTACGATTGAATCAAAGCAGCCTTTATCGCAGACTGAATCCATGAAGTCCAAGACAACCAGGGAACTAGAAGATGCGATCACCTCTAAGCCTCCAAACCATGAAACACTGGAAGTACAGCTACCTTCATTTCCTCAAAGACTAAAAAAGAAACATAATGATGAAGGCCAGTATCAGCACTTCTTGGAAATATTGAAACAATTGCACATTAATATTTCATTCATAAAAGCGATAAAACAGATGCCTGTGTATGCGAAATTTTTTAAGAACATCGTCTCAAAGAAGAGAAGCATAGGAAGATTTGCCATGGTGGCATTGACACAAGAATACAACACTATAATTCCACCAAAGATGTGTGACCTGGGCAGTTTCACAATACCCTGCTCAATAGGAAGAATCTATATTGGCCAAGCATTATGTGATCTCGAGGCAAGCATAAACTTAATGCCTTTTTCAATTTTCAAAAGATTGGATGTGGGACAACTAACACCCACAACGGTGACTCTTCAACTCACCGATAGATCCTTGGTGCACCCTGAAAGGAAATTAAAGGATGTCTTGGTAACAATAGATAGATTCATTCTACCTGCAGACTTCATTATCTTAGATTATGAGGCAGATAAAGATGTTCCAATGATATTAGGACGACCATTCTTATCTACTGGTCGTGCTCAAATAGATATGCATAAGGGAGAAATCACACTGAGTGTCAATGGGAAGAAGCCCAAGTTCAATATTATCAAGGTAATGAAGTCCCAGGTGAGGCTTATCTGATTCCGATGATGAACAAACATGCATTGGAAATTGGAAATCCGAGGAAGAGAATGAAGAAAGAGAGGATGCTATAGCATCCATTGAGACTTGTCATGCGATAATGGGGATGTCGAAGAATGATGAAATGTTGAATTTGGATGAAGAAAGAAAAGCACAGAAGCCCTCTTTAGAACAACCACCTACACTAAAACTAAAAACTCTACCAACCCACTTGAAGTACGTATTTCTCGGCCAGAATGAAACCTTACCAGTCATCATATCCTTTGTGTTACCTGAAGAAAAAGAAACCGCGTTGATCAGTGTTTTAAAAAAATATATTAAAGCGATCGGATGGACGCTCGCAGACATTAGAGGTATTAGCCCAACTTATTGCATGCATCGAATCCGGCTTCAAGAAAATCAGAAAAGCTCAATAGAACCTCAATGCAGACTGAACCCTACGATGAAAGAGGTTGTCAAAAAAGAAATCATCAAATGGTTAGATGCCGACATTATCTACCCCATCATAAACAGCACTTGGGTCAGCCCTGTGCAATGCATTCCCAAAAAGGGTGGGATGACAATGGTTCCTAACGCAAACAACGAATTGATCCCCATGAGAACCGTCACAGGTTGACAGATTTGTATGGATTACAGGAAACTCAACACGACGACAAAGAAAGATCATTTCCCCTACCTTTCATTGATAAAATGCTCGACAAATTAGCAGGGAATGATTATTTTTTCTTTCTTGATGGGTACGCAGGCTATAACCAAATTATGATCGCACCAGAGGATCAAGAAACACCACGTTTACATGTCCATATGGAACATTCGCCTTTCGTCGCATGCCTTTTGGATTATGCAATGCACCCAGTATGTTTCAAAGGTGTATGATGGTGATCTTCTCCGAGTACCTTGAAGACTCGATTGAAATCTTTATGGAAGACTTTTCAGTCTATGGACAAACATATGAAATCTGTTTGCAAAACCTAGAGAAATACTGAAAAGATGTGAAGAAACTAATCTGGTATTGAACTGGGAAAAGTGTCATTTTATGGTTGAGGAAGAAATTGTGCTAGGGCACAAGGTTTCAAGGAATGGGTTAGAGGTGGACAAAGCAAATATTGAAGCTATAGATAAACTTTTACCTTCAACGAATGTGAAAGCTTTGAGGAGTTTCCTAGGGCATGCAGGGTTTTGCAGAAGGTTTGTCAAGGACTTTTCCAAAATCGCTCGACCTTTGAATACGTTGTTGGAAGTTGATAGACCCTTTGATTTTGATTCACACTACCTCACTGCATTCAAGACCTTAAAAGACGCTTTAACTATAACACCAATTCTGATCGCATCTGATTGAGCGAAGCCATTTGAACTGATGTGCGACGCCAGTAGGTATGCGATGGTGGCAGTCTTGGCACAAAAAGTAAAGATAATTTTACACCCCATCGCATATACTAGCAGGACGCTAAACTCCATGCAGGCAAATTACACCACTACCGAGAAGGAACTTTTAGCGGTGATTTTTTCTATTGAAAAATTCAGGCCTTATTTGTTGGGGTCAAAAGTGATAGTCCACACAGATCAATCTGCGATAAGATATTTGATAACAGAAAAAGAAGCGAAGCCTAGACTAATCTGTTGGGTTCTCTTACTCCAAGAATTTGATATGGAAATAATCGACTGAAAGGGAACAGAGAACAAGGTCGCTGACCGTTTATCGCGATTAGAAAATCCAAGAGTGGACGCATCCAATCAGTGGTGAACACCTCATTTCCTGATGAGCAGCTGCTTAAGATTGAAGAATTCCTCCCCTGGTATGTAGATATTATCAACTTCTTGGTCTGCAAACAATTCCCTTAAAACTACGCATCCCATCAAAAGAAAAAACTCATACATGAATGCAAATTTTACTACTAGGATGATCCAAATCTCTACAAAAGGGGACCAGACCAGATATTGAGACTTTTTGTTCAAGAAACTGTTTCATATTGTTTCAATGTCATGAATCACCTCATGAAGGGCATTTCAATGGACAGCGCACGGCAATGAAAGTTTTGCAATGTGGGTATTACTAGCACTCTGTTTAAAGACGCACGAGAATACTCCATGAAATGCGACAAGTGCCAACGCACTGGAAACATTTCAGAAAAAAAATACGATGCCAATGAACATCATTCTAGAGTTGGAGCTATTCAACGTGTAGGGAATAGATTTCATGAGACCATTTCCATCGTCAAATGGTCATAAATACATTCTATTGGTTGTCGACTATGTTTCCAAATGGACTAAAGCTGTTGCAAACTATGCAGCAACAGTCTCTAAGTTCTTATAGAAAAACATTTTTACGTGTTTTGGCACTCCATGTGCCATAATAAGCGACGAAAGGACCCACTTTGTGAATCGCATTGTTAGTAAACTGTTGATCAAATATAATATCAACCATAAGATCACCGCCACGTATCACCCCCAGACAAATGAACAAATAGAGGTTTCTAATAGAGAAACCAAGTCAATCTTAGAGAAGGTGGTGAACCCATCGTGGAAGGATTGGGTCATGAAACTAGATGTTGCCTTGTGGGCATATCGGACTGCTTATAAGACATCCATAGGCATGTCACCATATGCATTGGTGTTTGGAAAGGCTTGTCATCTACCATTGGAACTGGAATATAAGACGATGTGGGCGGTTAAGAAACTCAATTTTAATCTTAAGGTTGCAGGAGAAGAAAGAAAACTTCAACTATTAGAGCTAGACGAGTGGAGATTACAAGGTATGAGAATTCCAAAATTTACAAAGAATGCACCAAGCGATGGTATGATAAACATCTTTGTGAGAAAAACCTCAAAGCAGGTCAAAGGGTATTGTTGTTCAGCTCTAGGTTGCTTCTCTTTCCTGGAAAACTGAAGTCGTGTTGGTTCGGGCCTTTCATAATCAAGGAAGTATTCCCACATGGAGCGATGGAATTGATCAACAAAAATGAGACCAACACCTTTAAAGTGAATAGATAAAGAGTAAAACTATATCATGGAGGGAATTTCCAGCATGAGAAAACCTCCATTGACTTGAGTAAGCCAGAATAAAGAAGAAACACTCAGTCTTTGCGATGATAAGAGGCATATATTCATCAGGGACGAAGTATAACCTTTTGTGTATCCTTTTGGTTTCTTTCAGAATCTATTTTATTTTCTGCATATTTACTACTTTATGACTATCAACTCTTTTTCAACTTCGTACTTCATTTATCATTTTGATTACGTCATTTTGATCATAATGGGCGGATGCGATGGAGTGATGCGATGGGCTTAAAACACGCGATCAGTTGAACATTTGGAAAAGCCCAATTCTTCACGATTACAATATTAGCCCATCATAGGTAAGGACATCGTACGTCTCCTTTGGAGACTGAACAGTCGTCAAAACTGTCACTTCATTTATTGTGGCGTCAGGTGATGATTAGGGTTTGCACAAACCCTCATCCCTTCTTCTTCCTCGTCTATTTACCCCCCTCCCCTGATTATTCAAACGTTTCACCTTCACTATTCTCAAAACTTTCGAAGCCCTCTAACCTCCGATGAATTAGCATACCCTTTTCCAACCATCATTCCCTTCAGATTCCGACAATCTCCTTTCCAAATGGCAAGCAGTAAAGGTACCCCTACCTCAACCCATTCATCCAACCCATGTTCCACATTCGAAGTTGTCTCACCAATGACTTCGTTGCAGCACATTGCCTTCCCAACCGCCCCACCACCCACAAACGCGCCACCAGCTATAGTGGCTTCCACCCATCCATTCGCTCATACCCTAATCGTCTCAGCCCCTACCCTTTTGCAATCTGCCTTATCACTCGGCCAAAACCCTCAAGACCTCTCCGCTGCAAGCGAGGTCAGATGAAGAGATGAACGCGAGGTTTATGGCGATATCTTTCAAACCCTTAAACCACTCGAGCAACTTGATGAGGAAGTTGTCAACCAACCACATTCAAGCAATCGCAAAACTACGAAAAGCAACCGTTTTGGTGCTGTAACCTCATTTTCCAAGGCATTGGCCAAGAAGTTTCAGAAAAAAAAAAAAACAAAGAAAGTACGTGAAGGTCTAGAAAACCTTCAGAAGGATGCATCGGCGCTCATCTCCACAACTGAGTTTCATCATGAACTACGCAATGAGGAGTTAGAATGTTTGCCGCCCCAACCTGAAAAATCCTTGGACAGTATAGAGCAGGCCGCGATAGAATTTAAGCGAGAAATGCAAGAAAAAAGTGATAGGGAAAGGCGAGCTGGCCAAAAGAAAGGAAAGCGCACTAAGCGTCAGCCTCAAAGAACGCAAGCAAAAGAGGCTAAGGGAAAAGGCACTGGAAATAGCTCGACAGGAAAAGAAACAAGCGGTGCGAAGAGAGGACAAGGGTAAGGCACCCCTAGTGGAAGAAAGGGTACCAAAGAAGCTTCGATCCTGGTAGAGATGGGTTTTCTGCCATCCGCATCGCCTTTCCCTAACTTCATCACGTAGACGATCAAGGCATTAGGATGGCACGATTTTTAACTATTTTTACATGGGAGCGAAGACGGTCAAGCCGACTGCAGTCGCTGCATTTTATGAAGGGAAGCCCCACTCGGGGCGGTGTAAGGTTGACATTGAGGATGGCTCAATCAGGTTTGGCGTCTTAAAGATCAACAGAATTTTCAACTTAAAAGACACTAGTGACGCCGAAGGAAACCAAATAATTGAAAACCCCACCGCTGAGGAGTAGAAAAAGGTCTTGAAGGCGGTAGCATTGCCCGGAAAGAAATGGAATATTTCTGTCAAAGGAGTTAAGACGTTATCGCCTCACGACTTGACGCCTGAAGCCAACGTGCGGTTTTACTTCATCAAGTGGAAATTGATGCCAACAACTCACGACCACACTATTTCAAGGGAAAGAGTCATGGCGATCTATTGCATTATGCATCGCATCCTAATCAACGTTGGAAAGTTGATCGCCGACCAAATTTGGACACTGTTCTCTAGAACAAAGGGGAAGTTGTTCTTCTCATCGCTCATTACAGAGCTATGTGTGGCGCAAGGTTGGTTTGAAGAAGAAGAGGACATGGTAGTCAAGGCCATGCTCATAGACAAGTCTCTACGTAGATTGATGAGATTACCACCGTAAGGAGAAGGCCCATCCATGACTTCTCACAAGCGGCAGCCTCCCAAATTCGCAGCTACTAAAGACCCTCAGCAAAATAAGCAAAGGGTTGATAAAAGCCTGACCCTCTCCCCTAAAGTTCAAAAATCCCCTCCTCTACCCACCATCGCAGAAACGCAAGTTGGCATCGATCTCAACACTCCACCCCTCCAGAAAATATGCCAATTGATCCTCTCGCCATTCTTCATTTGGCCACTCAACACCCAACTCCCCAACTATCGCCTCAGCACCAAATGAGCCCACTGCATCCTATTGATGACCCAAGTCAGCTATCGCCTCATTTTTAAAAAGGCAATAGCTCAGGCATTGGTGAGACTAATATGCGATAGCCTAATGATGAACAGCCACAAGCTCACCCTAAAGTGACCGCAAACATTGACTCTAAAGATGAATGGTATAAGTTTTTTCACAATGACCTTCGCGAACCAATTTTAGGAGGTCTTGATGAACTCTCGCAAGAACAGAAGTTGCTTCAAGATCAAGTAACTAAGTTACAAGAAGAAAATGAGGAGCTCAAGAAAATTATACGCGATCAGTAAAGGCAAACACGTGGATTCATCAGGCAGATGGCTCAAAGACAGCACGACCAGTTTCGATACATGGTTAATTACTTTGAAAGTGTCGTGTCACATCTCCTGGTGGTACCACCGCTTCCCTCCCATCTGGGCGCGCTCTTAGTCCTACCTGAAGATTCTCATGAAGGACACGATCAGTATGATGCGGGCGAAAATTAAATTTGAGGGTTGTGTCACTCCTTGCCTTACTATCTTATTTCAATTTTTGTACTTTTCAGTTTCAATTTAATATTACCGAATTCTACTATCGCATTCTCTCTCGTTTGACTCAATTCTAAATTTTTTTTATTACTTTAACATTTGGTTGCCGTATTTTTCCTTTGCCCATTACGACTTCAATGATGATATGCCTCTTCTCTTATCGTAAGAACTAGCGCCAGATTAATTTCAGGACATTCGATTCACAAAACATTTCTAAAATTTAGTTGGTCTACCAGTTTTACTTCAAAACTATTTTCACAAAATTGAATGAGTCCGTCACATGAATTATTTCATTTTTAGCAATGAGGACAATGTTGCGTTTTAAATTTGGGGGTGATGTTTTCATCCTTGATAGAGTTTGAATTTATATTTCAATAAAAAAAAAAGTATTAACATCGAGATCGGATCCTGCTCGTAGTTGGATGTTCGTATGACACCCATAGGGGCAAGCCAAAATGAAGGTAGGAATCGTGATCAACCCAGAAACTAACTAATCGCAACTCCTCTGCCAAACAAAAAGATGGGCATAAGTTTTGACTGAAAATAGCACCTCATTCGTAGTTGGATGTCTGCATGACACCCATGGGGGTAAGCCAAAACGAAGGTTGGGCACTCGGATTAGTGCAAGATCACAAAAGTAAGATCTAAATCATGCAAAGGCCAAAACCACTTAAACTTCCTGGCTTGACAAGATTTAAATAAATCATGCTATGTCCTGGAAAATGAGTAAAGATTTTTTTGAAGATTAAGCTCACAGTCCCTAAACGTTATAAATATTTTAGGAAGAGATTAGGATAGAAATTAATAATGACAACGGTTCAACGGTTTGAATGAGGCATTATGAGAAGTCTAGGTAGGATAAAGGCGATTGAAATTTTAAGAAATCTTTAGTTTATGCTTGAGGACAAGCATGGTTTAAAATTTGGGGGTGTGATAACTTGTATAAATACAAGTTATTAAAGCTCAAATTATTAAAACAATGAGAAAAGGCGATAGTAAATAAGCAATATTACGATTGAACGCACCAAACTAAAAGCAAAATCACGACCGCTAACTCTCATCGCATAAAAGCAGTTAAACTGAGTTAATCTTGTATTTCTGTGCAAGAACAAGGCGATAGCGCGATCTCCTGAGTTGGCGATCCAATGGTACTTCAAAGACGATTGTGTGATGACCTTACATAAAGGCGGTAGCCTAATGTAATAAAACGTAATAGGACGTGAAGCCGATAGCGGTCAAATAAAAAATTTAGTTGGCGGTCGTTGAAGACCATATCATTGCAAATCCATTGAACATCTGGTGACCATCAAATGGAAGAGAGACACCAACCCACACCTAACCCTTGTTAGAGTAAGAGTTACAAATTAGAAAAGAATTGAAGTGCTAAAAATCGTGTAAACACTAGAGGAAGCAAGATACTACTTACCTGGCTTGACACTTACATCAACTATTGTTTTGTACTTGAGCATTTTATTTGCAAGAATGGAAATTACATTTCAATTTATGTTCATTCTTTTTATGCCATACATGAGTAGCTAAATTTGTGAATGGGTTGAGAAGTACTTAGCTACCATGACTTAAGTTATGCACTTCATGCAATCATCTTGTCTTATATATGTTTCAATCATCACTTTAAGTACTTAAGAGAGTAGTCTAAAGACGTAGAATTTAGGCTTGAAAGAGTCGGATTAAATCTCATAAGCAAGAGTAGAGGAGACTTAAAAATAAGTTCTATCTGTTGCATTCCCTACACATCGCATGCATCCTAGACATAGGAAATGTGGCCATATGCATTGAGAAATGTAGTGCTTAACATTTGTGTATAGCATGATCGCATGACTTGTAAAATATCTTGAGAAATGTTAGCAAAACCTCTTCTCAACCCTCTATCGCATATTTGTTACAATACCTCTCTTTTATCACTTTGCATTTAATTCCATCGCCTTAAGAAATTAAAAGTCAATCACCAACTTCTTAAACTTAAAAATAGCAATAAGATGAGATAGAGTCTGTCGCATATCTGAGTAATCCCTGCGTTCGACCTTGGACTTACCAGGACCCTAAGAAGGCTTATACTTAGGCTTCGTTAGGAAAACTTGCATGATCACCACATACACACACCCTTTCATCGCATGATAAATCAACACATCATAGTAGCAGCAGCGAAAGAAGCCATCGATGATGATGAAGTAGAAAAAGTCGTTAAGTCATAGCAGCAGTGGGAGAACTGTGTTTCTATTGTGCACTATTCATCAACAATCCGATGGAAACATGGGAAGATGATTAATCGGGTTGGATAATCCAATTTTAAAAAATCTGGAGCTTTTCAACTAATCAGGTGCTTTTGCGTGGGTTGGGACATTTTTGGTATTTTACTAACGTATGGGTTGAGCTTTTGGGCAATTTCCCTTCATTATTTAATTATTTTGGGCTAATTTTAAGTTGGGTAGATTTTTGCTATTGTTGTAAATATTTTGGCATTTTTTTTAACATTTAAAAAGAGCTCTATTCATAAATACTCTTTTTTTCCCCCTTATTTTCTTCTTAAGTCACCAAAAATAAATCCAATTAAACTTAAATAAAACGAAATTCCCAAATCTCCTCCAATATCAATTATATTCGCACCAACTAAAATTAAATCTTTTTTTTTTCTTTTGAAGAACCAATCAACACTTAATTTAAATTGAATTATCATAACTTCAATTTCGATTTTAGCCTCAAAACTCAAATGTAACCCAAATAATTTAAGATAATTAAATTAGAAAATTACCTCAAAGCTCGAGTGCATTATAGATTTTCTTGGACATTCTTGAATGTCCATTAACTTTTGGCCTCAATTGGTTGGTTCCCTAGTGTATTAGTGTTAGATTTAAGTTTTTAAAGAGTTTTTAAATCGGAAACAAGTTGTCTAGCAGTGCAAATGATCACTTTTAGTAATTTTGGCATTTTTTGTGAGTATTGAGAATTTGACCCTTTTTTTGGAATAGTTTTAATGTTGAAAATTGGTTTTAAGATCTCAATTATGAATTACATGTAGATTGGTATCTACGTGGTAAATTTGGAAACAATTTTGGGGCTAGCCACTAATCGGGTAAGATTTGGAGACGGTTAGGATAAGCTTTGTGTTTGATTTAAACCCAAAATATCTAAGTTAATTTCAATTTATGTGTAGGGAGAGAATTCAAGAATTTTACTCAAGGTAAAGGAGATTGTTTTGCTTAACGTAAGTTTTCCTTGTGTCGAGCATTTTAGTTTCTCTGTTTTAGTTACAAACAAGTAAATTCAGAAGCATGTATTAGACCTCAGGAATATGATATATGTTGAATGATTCAGTTATGCGCATGTAGGAACCATGAGAATGTTCTATTCATTATGATATGGGACTCTAGATAAATTTTATATGGTTCATGTTTAGTGGTGAAAATTGCCCTTCTAACACTAACCAGTTTTCGTGATTCTTTGGGTTTACTACTATGTTATCGAGAGTCGACGGGTTCCCTACCACGTTACTATGATCCTTTGGATTCACAATCATGTTCAGCTTGGGGAACTGACAGGTTCCCTACCATGTTTGTATGCTTTCAAGCCACCAGATACATGTTAGAATGAATTTATTTGTTCGCTAGATAACTGCCCATGTTTTCATGTTTTCAAGTGTTCATGATCTTATGATTCTTTGATGAATTTCAATATGCTTGTCTCACCAGTATGCATGCATTTGCAGATATGTATACATAGCCTGACCTCGATAGGGGATTACTAACTGAGTATTTTATATTTATTCTTTATTATGTTATGTTTTTCAGGTAAGAGTAACAACATAATGGCAAATGACAGAAGGAATCCATGACTATACCATTGGGACTAGACAGATGATTCCACTCATGTTGTGATGATTTTATGTTTTAAATCTCAGTT
The DNA here is from genome assembly GCF_009727055.1 of Benincasa hispida. NCBI lineage: Eukaryota > Viridiplantae > Streptophyta > Magnoliopsida > Cucurbitales > Cucurbitaceae > Benincasa > Benincasa hispida. Next base: position 48,535,183 of record NC_052355.1, on the reverse strand, counting down.
TTGTCGTTGAATTTAGAAACTTTTAGTTTTTGTACTGTTAGATATTTTAGATAAAAATTTTCCAGTGTTGTTTTGTAGGCCACCTGTGCATGTGCATGGGTTGCAGGACTAGCTTATGGGACACCCCTTAGCCAACCTTTCCTCACTGCAACATAGTTCATTCATATGGTTAGTGTGGAATTAACCACTCTCCTCAACTCTCCCAAACCTCTAATGGGTCTTGACTCTCAACAAACTCGCGTGAGGCTCACATGAATATCATTTGATAAGTAAGCAAGCATAAACATACACCACAAAGCCACATCAAGCCAAGCTTTATGGGAAGCTCTTCCCCAACCTATATACAAATCACATATACAAGAATGATGTTACAATGTATGTAACTCTAACATGCCAACACCCTAAGGTATTGACCCTTAGTAACAAGCCTACGACGGCTTCACACTATGTTTGGCCAAGCCCACTCATGGCTTTACTCCAACAGCTTGTTGAACGACTTCATCAAGACATCCCTTGTTGAACCCACTTTTTCCCTAGGAACTTGATTGCACAACATGTAGACTAAGCCATTTTTGGAGAGAACCCTCTCCCCTCATGGAATCCCTCTATTCCATGTGTTTCTAGGATGCGTGTGATCAGATATGTGTTGTGGAGAAGACTCAACCCTCTCTCCCTCTCTCCATGTGTTGTAGAGAAAACTCTATCCTCTCTAAGTAGAGAAGACCCCCCTTGTCTTCCTCCACTTAATCAATAACATAAGGCATACTCAACTAGCACAAGACATACACTCTTAACCATGAGGTTAGAGTTTCAATTTCCATCTCTAAATTATTATATAAAATATATATATATATTTTAGTTCATAAATAATATTGTTTTAACACAAATTAGATATATGATTGAAAACTCTTTAATAAAAATTTATGACAATGATAAGAAAATTTTAAATTGTTATAAAAAAAAAATGAGATTAAACAAAGAAATAAAGAAATAGGCCAAAATGGTTATTTCTTATACATAGAACAAAATAAATATTTGTTTAAATTAGAAGTTTAGTCTCAAAACTTTGAGGGTTCATTCGTTCTCTTAAATTACCAAAAGTGTCTAATTGATCATTATGCTTTCAATTTTGTGTCTAATAGGACTTTAACAAATTCAAAATTTGTATCACTTAATTGATCTATTGGATATAAATATGAATATTGAATGTATTCAGGAATCCGAGACATACTCTTTTTGGAGATTCCACACTCATTTGGGGAGGAGTTGTCTAATGAAATTCTAAACTATCAATTTTATTATGTCTAATAAATATGTATTTTAAAAAAGATATATATCGGAAGCTTAGAGAATAAATTTGTAATTTTGAAGTATAGGACTAAATGACATAAACTTCAAAGTAGAAGAAAGTTAATCTCAACGGTTAGTTTTTTCTTCTAAACAGTCTCTACAATTCATTTGTAACAGTCATACAAACCTATAAATATGTTGTACATTTAAACAACTAAGAGAGTTTTTTCATTTTTACATGTACAAAATATGTAAAGAAAAATAACTCAGCTCTTGTATGCCTTCAATAAAAGAAACTTCTCCCTTTCCGTGGATGTAGGTTTCATTTGCCGAACCACGTACATCACTGTGTAGAGCTCTTCTTCCTCTTTCACTTTCTCCATTTGCATGCTTGATAATCTTCTTCATTACCTGCAAATCTTGCCAAGAACAAGTAAGGGTTAGAAAGAGTTGTAAGGGAATCAGATTCGGGAGTTTGAGAGAGAGAGAAAGACTTTTGCTTACCTGAAGACATTTCCATCAGCTTACATCATTTTCCCTTTTGATCAGTGTAAGTGGTTTTTCACCATGTGTCGACTGTCTGGCTAAGAGGCGTGGCTCATTCAGAGCTTTTTATTCCACCTACCACACATCTTGGATCACTTCTTCATAGCACCTTGGGCCTGAAAAATAAGTGTAAGCCCAACAAAATTTGTATCAAAGCAAAGATAATTAAAGAGAATCAAGATTCAAGATTCACGGTCAAATGGAAGTAGCAAGATTCGAAGTGGAGAAATTTGATGGAAATGGTGGTTTTGGCCTTTGGAAGGCCAAAATCATAGCCATTCTTGGTCAGCAGAAGGCTCATAAGGCTCTTCTTGATCCATCCTCTCTACCAAACAATGTCACAGCTCAAAAGAAAGAAGACTGGAAGCTGGCAGCCTATGGTACGTTAATTCTAAATCTAAGTGATAATGTTTTAAGGCAAGTCCTTGATCAAGAGAAAGCCTATAGGATTTGGACAAAATTGGAAGACTTGTATACTACTAAAGATCTTCCTAATAAAATGTACCTTAAAGAGAGGTTTTTCACTATTAAAATGGATTCATTAAAATCCCTTTCAGATAATTTTGATGAATTCAAAAGAATTGTTGCTGAATTTAAGAATCTAGGGGAGGAAATTGGAGATGAAAATGAGGCATATGTGTTTCTAAACTCCTTATCAGAATCCTATAGGGAAATTAAAAATGTATTGAAGTATGGAAGGGACAATATAACTACTGATGCAATCATCTCTTCCCTAAGAACAAAAGAATTTGAGCTACAGACAATTAAAAAGGAACAACCAAGTGGTGAAGGATTGTTTGTGAAGGGAAATTTCAAATCAAATTAGCAGAATGATAGAAAACAACAGCATTCAGATGAAAATAAACCAAAATAGAAAGTTAAATGCGAATATTTAAAAAAGAAAGGCTATTTGATTAAAGACTTTTCATTCTCAATAGGAAAAATCAAGAGAAAGAAAAAGAAACTAAAGGTAAGCAGCCTAAAGCTTCTGTTGTAGAAGGTTCCTTTATTTACTCTGATGCACTAGCCTCAACACTTGACAAGGCCAATAATATAAATCCCCTAGGGAAATATGATTGGGTCTTGGATTCTAGATGCACCTATCACATGACACCAATGAGACCTTGGTTTAACACCTACAAAGAAGTTGATGGAGAAATGGTTTACATGGGAAACAACCAAGTTTGCAAAATTGAAGGAATTGGTTATGTCTCAATGAAACTCAAGGATGGGACAGTGAAACTCCTCAGAAATGTTAGGCATGTACCATTCCTTAAGAAGGATTTAATCTCCTTACGAATGTTTGATGTTGTAGGGTGTGAGTACAGGGGTAAGTGTGGAACTCTTGAAGTTCTAAAAGATTCCAAGGTGGTTCTTGTTGGGGAGAAGGTTAATGACTTGTTTGTGGTCAGAGGAGTAGAAATGATGACAAGGGCATATGTTGCCACTACTAATGATCTAACAGAAGCTGATATATGGCACAAGAGGTTGTCTCATATTAGTGCTAAATGGCTGGAAGTGCTATCTAAACAGGGCATCCTATCCAAAGGAATTTTAAACAAACTGACCTTTTGTGAACATTTGTTTTGGGAAAAGCAACCAGACATAGTTTTACCAAGGCACAACATTCAATAAAAGCTATTCGTGGCTACATTCACTCAGACCTATGGGGACCAGCTCCAACACCTAGCCTAAGTGGCTCAAGGTATTTACTTTCTTTTATTGATGACTTCTCAAGGAAAATTTGGTTTTCTTTCTTAAATCAAAAGACCAAGTATTTGAGAAGTTTAAGGAATGGAAACTCGTGATTGAGAAGAAAACATCTAAGGAAATTGAGTACCTAAGGACAAATAATGGGCTGGAATTTTGTAGTGAAGAATTTAACAAATTTTGTAAAGAAACAGACATTACCAGGCACAGAGCAGTCAGATATACATCCCAACAGAATGGGGTGGCAGAGAGACTTAATAGAACTATTATGGAAAGGGTCAAATGCTTACTTTTAGATGCCATCCTTAGTGAAAAGTACTGGGCTGAAGTTGCAAGCTACACTGTGTACACCTTAAATAGGTGTCCACATATATCCTTAAACTTCTTAACCCTTAAAGAAAAATGATCCAAAAATCCTCCTAAGCTAAACAACCTAAGGATATTTGGATGTGTTGGATACATACATCAAAATTAGGGAAAACTTAGGCTGTAAAATGTATGTTTGTAGGGTTCACAGATGGTGTAAAGGGCTTCAAGATGTGGAATTATGTTGAGAAAAGATCTGTGGTCTGCAGGGATGTCACTTTTAGAGAAAATGAAATATTTATGCAAAAAAAGAAGACTACAATTGAGATACCTAAGAATCCTACTACTAGAATTAAGGTGGAGGCACCTAAAGATAGGTCTATTAGTCAAAATCCTCCAAATGATTCAAAAGAGGAAGAGAAAACCACAGGTGAGCTACAACAACACACTGAAGCTCAACCTAATTTGAGTCAATACTCATTAGCAAAGGACAAACAAAGAAGGGTGATTGTTCCTCTAGCTAGGTATACTGAAACAAGTTATATGAACCTAGTTTTAAATGTTACAATAGCTCCAAATAACCAAGAACCAGCTACTTTTGAAGAGGTAGTAAGCTGCCTTGATGCAAGGAACTGGATTGAAACTATGTGTGAATAACACTTGAACCCTAGCTTCTCTTCCTAAAGGATACAAACCAATAGCATCTGAATTGATCTATAAACCAAAGGAGGGTACTTCTAAAGAATAAAAACCTAAATATAAGGCAAGACTAGTGGCTAAGAGATTCACTCAGAGAGAAGGCATAGATTATTATGAGATCTTTTCACCAGTAGTAAAACAGATTTCTATCAGACTCTTATTGTCTCTAGTTGCTCAGTATAACCTTGAATTAAATCAGCTAGATGTAAAGACATCTTTCATACATGGTCATCTATATGAGATTATTTACATGGTGCAACCTAAGGATTTTGAAGAAAAGGGAAAAGAGGATCTCTACCGTCTTCTAAATAAGTCCATCTATGGACTTAAATAGTCTCCTAGATGCTAGTACAGGAGATTTAATGACTATATTGAGAGTATTGGATTTCAAAAGAGCTCCTATGACATATGTACCTATGTAAACTAAACCACTTATAAGAATAAGGTATACTTACTTCTCTATGTGGATGATATATTGCTAGCTGGGAGTTCTAAAGAAGATCTAAGGCATGTCAAAGATCTCATAAAGGGAGAGTTTGACATGAAGGATATAGGTCAGTCTAAGAAGATCCTTGGGATTGAGATTAACAGAGATAGGGGTTCCTCTACACTGAACATTAGTCAAACCAACTACTGTGAGGAGATCATTAGAAGATTCAATATGACCAATGCTAAACCAGTAACTATACCTATTACTCATCATTTTAAACTATCCTCAACTAATTCACATAAGGAAACTAACTTGGAACACTTAAATCAAATGCAAATGGTTCCCTATAGTCAGGCAGTAGGTAGTTTGATGTATCTTATGATCTCTACTAAGTCAGATCTTTCCTACTGTGCAAGCCTAGTTAGTAGATACATGTCTAACTCTGGAAGAAGACACTCGGAAGCTACTAAATAGATACTTAGGTATCAAATCTGGTCTAAACAATCCAAGCTAATCTATCAAAGTATACAGAAGACAAAACTTGAGCTATATGGGTTTGTTGATTCAAATTTCGTAAGGGATCAAGACAAAAGAAGATTTCTTACAGGTTATCTCTTCTTATATGGACCAAATCTACTAAGCTGGAGGCAAATCTACAGTTTATCACAACTTTATCAACTACTGAGGTAGAATATATGGCACTATCAGGAAGCATTGTGGTTAAAGTGCTTGATGGAAGACTTTGGCATCAAACAAACAATAGTTAAAATCTACTGTGATAACTAAAGTGCTATCCATCTTTCCAAAATTCCACAATACCACTCAAAAACAAAATACATAGATATCAAGTTTCATTTCATAAGAGACATAATAGAACAAGGAGAAATTGAGGTTCTGAAAGTCCATACCTCGGGAATGCAATTGACATGCTTACCAAACCTAACACGAAGCTCAAGTTAGCCCAATGTTTCAAACAGGTCAGCTTCTAGTTACTTGAAAAAGGTTAAACATCATCAGATTTGGAAGGAAGAAGGCTAAAAGGTGGAGATTTGAAGAAAGTTAATCTCAACGACTAGTTTTTTTCTTCTAAACAGACTTTACAACTCATTTGTAGCAGTCATACAAACCTGTAAATATGTGTGTACATTCAAACAACTAAGAGTTTTTTCATTTTTACATGTACAAAATCTGTAAAGAAAAAGAAATTGGCTCTTATATGCCTTCAATAATAGAAACTTCTTCCTTACTGTGGATGTAGGCTTCATTGGCCAAACCATGTACATCACTTTGTAGAGCTCGTCTTCCTCTTTCACTTTCTCCATTTGCATGCTTGAAAATCTTCTTCATTACCTGCAAATCTTGCCAAGAACAAGCAAGGGTTCGAGAGAGTTGTGAGGGAATCAGATTCGGGAGTTTGAGAGAGAGAGAAAGACTTTTGCTTACCTGAAGACGTTTCCATATGCTCACATCATTTTCCCTTTTGATCAATGTAAGTGGTTTTCACCACGTTTCGACTGTCTGGCTGAGAGGCGTGGCTCATTCAGAGCTTTTCATTCCACCTACCACACATCTTGTATCTCTTCTTCAGAGCACCTTGGGCATGAAAAATAAGTGTAAGCCCAACAAAAGTTTATGGACTAAATTAGTAATTTAACTTAGATATTTTTTTTTAAAAAAAAAGTATAAGGACTAAATGATATAAAATTTTGAAGTAGATGCAACAAGTAAAATAAAATTTGATCACGAAAAAATGAAAAACGAAAACATTTCTCGAGTTTTCTAAAAACTGGAATTGAGACATCTTTTCATTAATAATGAATTATCTCACATAATCGTGAAATCTTTTTATTAATAATAAATTATCTCACACAACCATTAACCATTTCACGATTTACATAAGCTTCACTTGAAACCATCAAAATATTTTCAATTTGGAGCTTCTAAATTTTAGATTTTAAAGAGAAGTGCGACTTTTAGGGAAAGAAAATAACCAGTATTTCTATATAGCATTGGGAATCGAATGCTTTTAGTTCTAGTAAATTGCATTGACAAATCAACAAAGCCACTTTACCAGAAAATGAGGCGCATGGTTCCATAAAGAAAAGAAGTTTTACTACGAAAGAAGTGAGAAAAGTCAAAACCACAACTTCCCTCAGTCAGATTTGTCAATTTTAAAGCTTTTCTTTTCTTTTTATTTTCATAAATTTTCAAATTTATATTTCTCTTATATATATATATATATATTAAAAATTATTTTCAAATAAAAAATAAATCAAAATATTTACAAATAATAGTAAAATATCATATTTTATTTACGAATAGACATAGATAATAGTCTATCACGATCTTTCGCAGATAAATAATAAAAATTTATTATATTTATAAATATTTTCAACGATTTTATCATTTAAAATTATTTTTTTATTTTTTTAACTCATTTTGGTTACCCAATTTCTAAGTTTGTTTCAGTATACGATTTTTTTCCCTAAAATTGCATGTTGGTTCTATTTTTGTTTTTAAACTTCAAAAAAAATCCATTTTAGTTCTAATATTTTTTTTTCAACATAAATATTTCTGTTATTGTTACTACTATATTTATTCATTTAATATTCACTTGTCCAAGGCTCATCTTTGACCTATGTAGTTTAAAATTACGAACTTGTACACACCCCTATGACAACCTCGTTAATTTGTTAAATACAAAATGAAAGTTTATAGACAAACTAGCATTTTAATAATTAAAGCAAATTTAGAAGTTCAAAAACAAAAACGAATATTTTCAAATATTAAAGACTGTAAAATAACAAACTTGAAGAAGTTCATAGCAAAAAATAGAAGGTCAACCTATATAAAAATAAATAAATAAAATAAAATAAGGAAAATTAGACGTAAATTTTGGTTCCATCTCTAAAATTTTCCGAGTCCAATTAAATGGCAGAAACCTTCAGCTTTGACTAGCTACGTTTTACAATCTCTATACAATGCATCAACTAAAGAAAAAGAAAGAAAAAAACAACAAAAAGAGCTAAAAATTGGAGAGATAATAGCTAAAGTTAGGAAGGCAAAAGGGTGATCGGAGCTATTAATCAATTAGCCCTCTCGACATGTCGACTAAAAACAACCTCTAAATCCGGAGGCTTGAAGAATTGCCTCACATCGCCGTGGTTGAATTTCAGTGAAGATTTAGGTTTCTTCGGGGCGGGGGGGCATTTCGAATCGGACCGAATCCGACAGCCGTCTCCGGTCGGCGTTGGCGGTTGGTCTTCGGCGTCGGAGTGATTAATGGGATTTGTAGTATTAATGAGCATTAGAGGAGGTCGGAATTGAATTCCAGTGATGACCCATTTTTTGGAGTCGAATTCGAAGGCCATATCATCTTGGAAGTTCTCTGAAAATCCCATTAATTTTAAGGGTGGTGGGAAAAGGAGAGGAAGATGAAGGGAAGTAATATAGAGGGAGGGGAATAAGGGAATAAAGAGAGGTAAAAAGAAAAGGAATAAAATGAAATGAAAGAGGAGGTGGAAAGTGATCAAAGTTGCTGGTGCCGAGGATTTGCAAAGGAAGAATATGGAAAGCGACTTTGGCCTAATTTAATTTGCTTTGCGTTTCTTGCAGCTAAAGAGGAGTTTTTTTTTTCTTTTTTTTTCTTTCCTTTTTTTTAATATATCTTTTTGCTCCCTAGATTTGAGTCTAATTTCTATTCGGTTGCTAAGTTTCAAAATGTTATACATTTAGACATCGTTTGATAATTATTTTGTTTTTTATTTTTATTTTTGAAAATTAAGTAGACACTATTTTCACCTTCAAACTTCTTCGTTTGTTATTTCTTTTTACCCATGGTTTAAAAAATCAAACTAAACTTTGAAGACTAAAAAAAGAAACTTTTATTATTATTTTTTTTAATTTAGCTAAGAATTTAACCATTGTATTTAAGAAATATGTTAATCATTATGAGAAATGTGAATGAAATAAATTTAATTTTCAAAAACGAAATGGTTACCGAGCCCTTAGTCTTTTATTTTTTTAATTCGGTTTCAATTTAGTCTTTAGGTTTCAAAATGTTACAATTTTGTCATTGACATTTGAGTTTTATTTTAATTTGATCCCTAACTTTCAAGATTTACATTTTTAACCCCAATTTTTTGCTAAATACTCATTTTTGTCTTTAACATTAGTGTACGTTAAGAAATTTAAGAGAAAGATACATTTTTTGGTCCCTAGGTTTTGGGTATAGTTTCTATTTAGTTATGTTTCAAAATGCTATACATTTAGTTTAGGTTTGAGTTTTGTTTCAATTTAGTCTCTAAGTTTTAAAATGTTACAATTTCACCCTTGACATTTGAGTTTTGCTTCAATTTGATCTCTATGTTTCAAGATTTACAATTTTAAACTCGATTTATTAACTAAATGCTCATTTTCCGTCTTTAATATTAATCTATATCAATAAATTAAAAATCATTAAAAGAATTGTAATCAATTAAATTTCACTATTTTTTTATCACCTTTAATATTAAATTTAAAATTTCACTTTATAATTATTTTTAATTAATTGATTGAAATTGACATTGATTGAAAATGGAGGTCTTTTTAAAAATAAAAAATATTAAAAATATTTACACTTTATAGTAAAAAGTTCCAAAAGTACAAAATATTTTTGAACTTTTGCTATAAAGTAAAAATATTTTTGGGATTTTTCTATTGATAAGAATTTCCCTTGAAAATGAGTATTTAATGAAAAATTGATATTAAAAAAGTAAAATCTTGAAACCTAAGGACTAAAGTAAAACAAAACTCAAATCTCAAAGGTAAAATTATAACATTTTGAAATTTAGGGACTAAGTTGAAACAAACCTCAAAACTTAAGGACCAATGTGTGACATTTGAAAAACTTAAGGACCAATTAGAAACTACACTCAAAATCTAGATATTAGTATTTTATCTAAATTTAAATTAATTAAAATGATTATAATTAATTAAGTTTCACTATTTTTCATCAATTTTTTCAATTCATAATTATTTTAAATTAATTAAAAGACATTGTCGTCAATAATTAAAAATAAGTATTTAACAAAAAAAATTGAAATTAAAAATATAAAATCTTAAAATGTATAGATTAAATTGAAACAAAATTTAAATCTCAAAAATAAAAGTCTAACCGGTTGAAATTTAGACATTAAATTGAAATTAAATTTAAAATATATATA